>NC_061880.1:11545077-11854093 GCF_905147765.1 Vanessa atalanta | reverse complement strand
GATTATAAAGCATCCCAAATTCAATCACCGATTACAACGGTATTTACAATTTAACAATAATATATATAACAAAAAAGTACGGGATGGCTTTAATTACAAGGAATAATATAGATATATTAAAAAAGAATACTAATTAAAACAGTTTATAATAGAAAGAGGAGGCACAATGTTTTTTTCTTTATGTGACGATTTCTGCCAGTTTACACTACGGTAAAACGCGTAAAAAAATTCCGTTCCAAAAAATCAAAACTGTCGGATTGATGCAATGTCGGTCATGTTTAAGGCATTTAACTGTTTTAATCATAAGTTACTTATACAATAACTACAAATTCCATAATGTTTCGGAATGATGCTTTTGGTGATATATTAGAAGTAACAGTTATTTTTATGCTACTGCTGAGCTAAAGCCTTCTTTTATTTTGAGGGAGGGTTAAGTTTGGATCATATTTCACCTATCTGTTCCAAATGGGTTGGTCGATAATCATGTTGCAGATTTTCCTCGAAAATACCGGTTTCATGACGATGTTCACTGGATTATAAAACAAATTAAGCCCATGAAAAAGTGATACTTGGCTGGGTTACAACACGAAATCGATTAAAACACATGTTTTCCAATCGCTGGGTCATCTAGTCCAACCATTCGCTCTACTTCTATCAAGAAATCTCTCAATCAAATTTTTAATCCTAAACTGATCAAAATAATATCATCTTGACCAATTTCAGGCACGGCGACCAATCCCAAGAGGGTACAGCTAAGTAAAGTGCAGTATTAAATAATTACTTTAATAATTTGATTGACTGTTTATAAGATATACATTCATTCATTTATCATATTACAATACTGAGATCTTTTAATTAAACATATTACACAATGTATTTATTACTGAACGCACGCTTTAATTTAAAATATTATTCATCCCTGTATTTATAATAAAATTGAGTTTTAATAAAAATGTTATGATACTGCGATCGAAAAGTGCAAATAGTAGGATACGAGCGCTATGCGTTATGTTCTTGTACACACAGCATACGGATTTTAAACATAGATTGTATTTATTATTTTCCTGTTTATTATCGACTAGATTTTTTGCCCTCGGCTTGTTTCACTCTTGGGGGGATTAGGCGTGCAAGATCTAGTATTCATATTTTGGATATAAAATAAAGTCACTGTCCTTGGGGCTCATTCAGCTCCATTCAAGTTTAGCCCTGAAAGCGTAACAGACAGATGGATATAGTTGAAAACCAAAATATACTTTATTCAAGTAGGCTTAGTAGGCCTACAAGAATTTTTATATTTTATAAAAAAAACTATATTAAACTACCACCGATATATACATAGATTCTACTGAGAAGAACCGACAAGAAACTCAGTAGTTAGTCTTTTCCAAAATTTAAAATATAAAACTATATGAGTTAAATAACAACACTTATGAAACTTACTCTATTAGTATTAGTATAGATTCTTCTGTACCTTTCGACAGAGCAGTACATCTGTTGCTAGATAAGCTTCCAGGAATTATCTATTACCGTCTGCTATTGGAAATGTGAACACGTACTCGTTACGAATATCTGCATATCTGCGAATACGCCAATATAGGTTAGGTAAGGTTCAACATTAACAGCCTTTAAATTGACCACTGCTGGGCTAAGGCCTCCTCTTCATTCGAGGAGAAAGTTTGGAGCATATTCCATCATGCTGCTCTAATGGGGTGGTGAATACACATGTGGCAGAATTTCGTTGAAATTAGACACATGCAGGGTTCCTCACGATGTTTTCCTTCACCGCCGAGCACGAGATGAATTATTTAGAGAACACAAATTAAGCAGATTAAAATTCAGTAGTGCTTACCTGGGTTTGAACCCGAAATCATCGGTTAAGATGCACGCGTTCTAACCACTGGGCCATCTCGGCTCTCACCTAAACCTAATCGAATGGCGTGGCGTTAATACCTAAGTACCGATTTTACTATGACATTGTATCCAAGAGGGTGGAATTACCCTTTTGAACTGTTCGATTGATACTTTGAACTAATAAATCTTCAATGCACCAAAAGCGTTGAACTGTTTCTCGAAAAACTAGTACTAATTAAATAAATTAAATATTATCGCTCCAAATGATTAAGAGAATTTGCCCCATTAAAATTTAAGTATTCTTTTATCTTGTGTTAATTACAATTCAGCGCTTATTACCCTCAGGAAAATTTCGCTCGAATGAACTTTTGTGTCACTACTAATTATATATTCGAAGCGAATTTTAAGACATGTGAGTCATAACCGTGATGGTAGTGCGAATTAATAATTATTTTAACAAAATAAAAAACAATTTAAATAATGAATGAATTATTATTTATTTATTTCCAACGAGTATGAATGAGAGTAGAGGACACTGTTGTCTTAAAAGGGTACATCCTGTACATCAGGTCATTGAACCCTTATTTGTACTATCATAAATTGACGACTTCCATGGTCGAGTAGTGTGTACACCGGTTTTCATGGGTACGCCACTCCGAGGTCCTGGTTTAGATTCCCTGCCGAGTCGATGTAGAAAAAATTCATTAGTTTTCTATGTTGTCTTGGGTCTGGGTGTTTACGGTACCGTCTTTACTTCTGATTTTCCATAACACAAGTGCTTTAGCTGCTTACATTGGGATCACAGTAATGTATGTGATATTGTCCAATATTTAAAATATTTATTTTATTAATATTTAAATAGTAAAATTTAAGAATAAGGATATTGTAAATTATATAAATAACTATAAATATTAAAATAAATTTTAATTATTTACATTTAGTAAATAATTATTAAAATTATAATAATTAAACTTCTTTAATAAATATAGATTAATTACAGTTCTTTGTACGTATTCTTTTCCATTCGCTTATTTATTATTCATTATAGAACGAGATAGCTGATTATATTAATACTAAAAGGTGTCAGGAGAAAGAGAGACCGACAATTGGAATTGATAATTTTCTATGCATCTATTTTAGTATCGAAATGGGATGTGTGCAAGAATTTCTGGAAACTATTACTCGGTATTATTAAGTAAAAAAAAGGAAAGGAGGTAAACACCAGTTTCTAAACATTTTATGTCCACTCGGTATGCGATAGTGTAATTAATTGCGTGACATGCAATCTTTCTTCCCTTTTTATCGACTAGCGAACATCTGTGCCCGTAGTCTCGACATAGATAACGGTGCTATCGCAAACTACCGATCGCTAAATAATAACGAAAAAACGCTGGCCGTATCGACGTTTATGATAAATAAAAGTCGAGATACTGAAAAAAACGTTCATTATCTTTAAGTAACGATGTTGTTACGTTAGCGAAAAATTTATTCATTATATTATGTATTCAATGAAGTTTTTAATAATATTTCAAGAATGGTTTTATTTTTAAATTCTTCAGAAAATATGTAAATATTGAAAACAATAATAAAATCATCGTAACTTTTTTCTTTCATCGTTTCATAGACTTAAAGTGTCTTAACAAATATATAACGCTCTCTAAAATTAATACTTTGTTAAATCGTAACAATTTAGTAAATCGCAATAAAGAATAACTTTTTTTCTGCACATCTACGACTGGAGTTCTTCACAATGAGACTATACCCGCTTTTTTATATACCATATCTATATATAGATATCTTTCCATAATCACTGGGAAAAAATCGGCTTACGCTTTTAATATATAAGATGGACATAAAAACAGACATTTAGGCCCAACAATGCTTACAAAACATTTATTATTAATTTAATTATTTAAAAATCAATTACCACGTAAGGGCGTGGACCCATGTCTACGCGGGCGCGGCACGGCGCCGTGCCATCTGCCGGTGGCGGTGCCGTACCGTTGCACGGCAAACGGCGCCGCACCGTAGACATGGGTCCACGCCCTAAGTGTTACAGTTATATCTTGTTAAATTGAATGATGCATTTTTACTTTACGAATATTTACCGCAGAAATGTAATGACGTAAGATTCGTTTCGATTTACCTCGAAATTTTGTGAAGAGCCGCATTTTTTCAATTGTTTTGCTTTTTAAGACTTCATACAAATTTTTCTTATTGATTAATTTATTTTTATCTAATTTAATCCGATTTTATAAAAATTCCGAAATCCATCAATAAAATTACAATTTGTTTATTTACGATACAATAATAATTGGGATATTAACACTTTAGGAGTACATATTTGAAATATCGTCTACTAGATACGACTTCGAACCAATTTCAAAGCTCGGGGCTGATAATGATTATTACTTGGCAGAAAAACTCAATAACATTTTAACAACCCAATTTGAACCCAGCACCTTGGAATTTACAGCTTTAAAGATAGTCACACATTGGCGAGTAACCTATCCTGATATCTACTGGCTTTAAATAATGCTGATTTATGAACCAATCTAGATAATTGCGGTTTAATGTCATGCATTGAATTCATAGCGTGTTTTAACATAAATAAACATTTCAAGCATCGTCATGCAGAATATGTTCATTACAAGCGATTAGAAGTGGCTGCTGATGAATGTGCCTTCTAGTTAAATGCGCGTGTATATGAATTTCCAGTATTTTTGTATTAGTCGATGTCAACACAAAAGCCTCTTACAGGAAATTGTCTTGTGAAACATTTCAGTTCACATATGTAATATGAGATCATGTCACAATTTTAACATCCCCTCGGAAATTGAAAATCTTCGTAAATAGTTTCTTCAGTGTATTCACTTTAAATATATTTTTGTTATATCTTATTCGTGGTTTTGAAAACAATTTTAAAAACAAATATCACCTCAAAATGGTTTAATCGATTGTTTCTTTTTTTTTTTAATTCCAAAAAATATTTTGTAAGTAAATTAGTTAGATAATGGTACACCACAGTCTAAAAGTGTATTCTATGGTATAAATCCGGGTACCACTTGCTAACTCAATGGTGAGCGAGTGTAAGAGTGTAATAAAACATGTTTAACAACTCGTTGCTCGATCTAAGTTTTTATACTGTGGATATTTCAAAATAAGTACCAAATATAATTAAAATTTATTATTCTTACAATTCAAATTAAATCAGATGTATTTTATTAAATTAATAAAGCATTTTTTTAACATCAATATTTCAAATCTACGGCAAGAAACTCGCGTAGTTGCTCGTGACTTAATTTAAGTGTCTAAGACCAAAGGTGACCACTTATTTTAATTCTGATAGTTGGTATATTCCCTTAAAACTATACAAATTCAACATTTATAAATAAAAATTGGTATAATATTATGTTAGTTTCAAGTGCCTTCTCAAAGTCGTGACATTTACTTACGCGAAATATTTGATACCAGAAATTCACTTAGGCACTTTCTTCTCCAAAATTTGAAAATTCAATTAAATTTAAACTTTAATAATATCATACTTAAGTTTCATTTCAGATTGTATCTACTATCGAATACGGACTAACAGTATAGTAAGTGTACAAGAATACTATCTCTCGGAATGTTAAATTTTAAAAGGTTTCCACTTTGTATTAGGACTACCTCTCGTAATGTAGTTCGTTGTAAATATTGTATATTAGAAAAACTTTTTAAATAACGATCTATTTTTGGAAAAGAAAAGTGTTATCTTAGATTTCATATCTGTACTAAATTAATTATAAATAAAAAGGGGAGAAATTATTTAGAGGGTAATCTCAGGAATTATGATTCAATTCTCAAATTCTCAATCAAAATATACAAAAGTAGCCCACTATGTTTTCTCTTGTAAGTCTCTTTCATTAGGGTTGCCTGGAAGAGATCACCACTTAGTGATAAGGCCGCCCTTTGCATACTTTTGTAGTGATTTTGATTTTAAGCTTTTTTCTTGTATTTTGTTTATTTTCTGTGTGCAATAAAGCTGTTTATTATTATTATTAAAAGTAGACAGTATATATATAAAAGTAGACAGCTACATTATTCTTAAGTGCTATATTGTATCAATTTCATAGCAAAATTTACTCGTGTAGATAAGCAAGTAAATTAAATAATTTTATTTGAATAATTCTATCTATTAGCATTTTTAAACTACTTAAATACGAGTACTTCAATCTCGCGACAAACTTTTATATCATATAGTTTGTGTCAAATGTGAATTATAAGTTATCAGTAAAAGTCTGGGTGTAGAAGTTTATTATTTTTTCTTTTTAGCGCATTTAAATAAAAGCTTTTTTACGTTTAATTTATTATAAACTGCACCCGTGAGAAGCCGTGTCGGGTTACTGGTAGAAAGTACAATTTAATATATTGTTATTATTTCGAATGAACGAATGAATGAATGTTTTTGTATATTTTAATTATTTATAACAGCATTTGTTTACTACCATTCATAAAATCCAAACGGATAATATTGGTAGAACAAAAAACGTTTGTATTTGATAATATAACATTTCGCGTAATTAATAACGCTTTAAATATTAATTGTAAGCGCTTTAAAGTTGCTTAATTATAGACAATTGCTGAGTATGAAAATCTAATTTGGAATAAACCTTTAGGATTTAAATTTCCGAAGGGCTAAAGAGCTAAATAAACTTAAATTCCTAACTTTCGTGAAACAAATAACTCGGGAAACGAGGGAACCAGCTCAACGTCTTTATACGGTCAGTTTTATTTAATTTATTTAAAACTTGGACCGAACTCATTTCCCGTACCAGATTGATTCGAATAAAAATAACTTACAGCAAGGAAAACCTTTTTAAATAATAGCTGATAAGAGATACTACGCATTTATAAATAGATATTTACAAGTAATTTAACGTATATTGCATGAATTTTATACAAAAATGAAATCGAGAAGAACCGGTAAGAAACTAAGTCCTGACTGAATTTCGATCATGGCCGTTGATATCGTACATTATATTTATTATACGTCAGTGCACCAGGGTAAGTTTAACACAGATATACTCTACTTCCTTAATTTTGTAATCCGACACGAGGGAAAGTAATTTATTACAGTCAACATAGTCGTAAACATAGTCTTTCCTATGCAAAGTAGTGTAACGCTGTAAACTTTTTAACTTGGAGATACTTTTGAGAAAATATATCTTTTATTGGCCTGACCCGGGATTCAAGCTGAAGATCTCGAGATAGTAGATCTTAGGTGGCGGAATGTCAATTTGTCAGACGCTTAAGGATAGGACTATAATTACTGGATATACCAAACCTTAGATTGCACAATCGATTGACAAGGAACTATTACAATTTTTTATCATATTACCACATTTGCACATCATATGGCCAAACCTTTAAGGCCAATTTAAATTATCAGGTACAAAGTTCAAAGCCACTCGAACCGTACTGAGAAATCGCCTGGTTAATACTATAATCGTACACGGACTAACTTCAGTCAATTAGTGCAAAGACCCTCATAAATAAAATACCTTTATTATTAATAGTATTCCGTGAGGCAAAAAAGGGCCCGTTACATAAGTTGTCTCGTTGAATTGCTATCATCGCATTTTCTAATGGGATCCATTAGAACGAAACTTTATTTACTAACGAGCGTCGGATTAAATGTAATTACTCTATTGAGACTACGTTTGAAGGAGCAAAGTGTATAATAGTCGTTACAAGCTTTACTTTAAATATTAAATTAACCTAAAGGTTACCATCAAAGAATCCTCAAATCGAATAAGGAAGTAATCAGTTTTAAAGATGTTTACGAACAAATTAAAACTTCGTCTTTGATATCTTATGAGGTCTCTCTATACCTTTATGGGGTTTATTTAGAAGCATATAGATTAATATGTGGATGTAGTTAGACACAAATTCGTTCAACAACTTTGTATAAAAGAGGTAAATCAACCCTTAGATTTCCCATTAGTGGGCAAATATCTTGGGCTAAAATAACCCTATAAGAATGATTTGGAGTTTATTATATTATACTGCTCCAAAGGTTGTGCATCATACGGCAGAATTTAATCTGACAAATATTTCGAGATTTTCCTTAATTTCGTTTATGAAATAAATTTTAAACTTTTATTAAACCCATGAAAATTAAATGGTACTTTCCTTCTAATCGCTGATTCATTTGGGTACGGGTTTTTAGCAAATGTAAGTCAAATGTTATGTTTATTTTTGATTTCATAATATATGCAATTAGTATGGCTAGTATGGGCGATATTTTATCATATTACAAAATACTATAAACAAGACAAACCAAATCCTTTAGGAAAAAAGGAAAATAAACTTACTTACTACAATTAATTTAACATCTGCAATTTTATATATAAAAACGGATTCTTAATAGCGAATTTTTTTAGAAAATTACATTTATCCCCTTTTGGGAAATTATGATAAAAATCGGAACATGATGGGAAAAACAAAATCGTATAAACGTTACGCTAAAGGATTCATCTATCCCTCAAAAAAGACGCACTTTTGTAGTACGCCATTTGCAACTGGAATATAAACTATTGATGTAAAACTTTTGTGGAAGCGATACAGTGGAATTTGATTGAAACTTTTTGATGTGAATTTTACTTCTGTAGAAATATTCCGTAAAAAGAAACTCGAAACTCGCCGCAGAACACGAACAAAAAATTAATTTGATATGCGATATTGAACAGTCAATTTTATGATTATTACAGAATAATCATAAAAATTTTAGAATACACGTACTAAAATGGCATCATATAAGTCATAACAAGTCGATTATTAATAGGTATGTCACGACTGAGATACGAAAGAAATTCTTATAGAATCGCACTACTGCCAATTCATTTGCATTGCGCATGATGGATTATTATTGCTTTTATGTCACCCAACATAATGGGAGACTAAAAAACTACGCAGGATATATAGAGCACACAGTATTTGCACAAACACAGGTGCACTCATTATTCCGCTACTCTCATAATCTGATGGGTCGGCAAATTCGACACAGTCTGACAGGACTAATGGCTTAACGTGCTTTTCGAGGCACTGGAGTGTATAAGTGTGTACATAATATTATATCCAATGCTCCTAATTACACTCCTCAAACTTCAAACTATGACTGTGATATGAGTCTCGACTACGACCGAAAAAATATATGAAAAAATTGTCAAGAACACATGTAGATATTCATCTAAAGTGTTCTTTTGTTATTCTGCGTTGAATTATTTTCGGCATATTACTCAACCCTTACTATCCTGTGAACCGGGTGTAGTCTTGATGTTTTTCACAGATAAACTCATTTCACGTTACGTCAGAGAGGCACTGTGTAATGGATGATCTCATTACTGTCATTTGAAGTTATATGTCATTCGGTATGGAATCGGGTACATTATTAACGGTAGCTACGTGTATAGGCAACTTTGGTATCGACTTCATTCGATAGTCAATTCAAATTGAAATTTGATTTGAAATATATGTACAGTCAGAGTAAGAAAACCTTCGTCAGTTTTCAAATTCATTCCTTTATCAAGTCAAAAACTCCTAGTACCTTTTGAAACTAAAGCACTAGACAGACAACTGCATATAAAATTAAACTAACATAGTATGATAACTGGGTTCAAAATAGCGTAACATCTTTGGGCTACGTCTAGTGTCATATCAACATAAAAACTTTTTTATGGCCTAATTAGTCATTAGAAGATTTTAATTATTTTGTAGATATGATATCTTAATTTTCAATAGTCAAAGTCTGTCAGCGTCATAGACTTTCTTGCAATATCTTGCAATCTAAGAATAAAAATCTATTTTAAGTGACGGTTAATACAATGACGTGTCATGTGATGAGTGGTTCCATCGGCACCAGGAAGTGGTGGTGATTCCTTGGCCTGCAAAAGCGGCGGATATACCCTATCGAAAATCTATGGGGTTTGACGGTGCAGCGGTGGATAAATAACAACGATAGAACCAAAGCAGCTGTCGTAGAACATGGACGAAGTGTCTGGGGGGGCTTCAGAGGAATCAACATATACTCTCGCCTTGTTGGATCAAGGCGACAGCGACTACAAGCTGTGATTGATACGAATTGCGGATATACTCGTTTTTAATAAAATAAATAAGATTTGTTTAAATTAATAAATTTTACTATAATTACTATTTATTTTTACTATTTTATTAACTACTTCCGTCCTGCGGTTTCACCCGCGTTCCCGAGAAATTTTATGTTTTCCCGGGATAAAAAGTGTCCCCATATATTTTATCCAAATCCGTTCAGTAATTTTTACGGGAAAGAGTAACAAACATCCAGCCATACCTCAGAGAAATCAGCCAGATCTATACACACAAACTTTCGCGTTTATAATATTAGTAGGAAGTAGGATTACTACTATGCACACTATTTTATAAGAGACAAGAAAATATCCTCATCTCCAATGTTACACGAGCATTCACGAAGGCTTTTGAGGTTTCGTGAAAAGTTGGTAATTATCATACCGATTAACGGCTTCTCATTATTATTATAGCTTTCAAACGCTTATATACTCTTTGCTAGATTCGACTTATAATGACATTGCGACGCAATATGTCATATTCCATCGGTAATGCAGGTTATCGATCATACTGAGCAAACAAAATTAGACCTTAAGGTGACGAACCTTTTCCTGCCCTGACTGTACATGTACGAGATCAATCAAAATCAAAATATTATACTTTATTCAAGTATGCTTTTACAGTCATTTTACAAACTATATTAAGTGTAGTTACCACCGGCTAGGAATGTAGATTCTACTGAGAAGAAGTCAATAGTTACTCTTTTAGAACATTTAAAATACAAAGTTATGTTAGCCAAATACAATTATATAATATTATATTCTGCCTGAAATCAACAAGTAGTAGCTCCACGCCTTTCTATCATCTATATAATCCCGTATAGAACAATATGTTTTTTTTACTGTATGTATATTTCAAGTAATGTAAAAAACATACATCCGATATAAGAAAAACAAACTCCAAAAATTTTGATTAATGTACATTTCAAATAAAAAAGTGAGAATGAATAAACTCGAGAAGTTCTATTTCTGGGCTGAAATTAAAATAGGTTTTGTGTGTATGCAAATAATTAATTACAATAAAATAATAAAAATCTACATACTGATAATTAAAAATATTATGACTATCAATTTTTTTCCTTTTCACCAATATTATAACACTGACTATGACTTACAAATTAAAAAAAATCACAATATAAATCTATTTCTATATAAATAAAAATGAATGTTGCAAAGCGCTAAATTCGAGAACTATCCGTCGTCCTATTTTGCTAATGTTTTTTTTTCATATACCCCTAAAGGTGCACGAAATGTTTTAATGAAGAGAAAAAACATAAAAGTTGCTAAAAAAATTATAAAAAAAAAACAATACAAACTTTTCCCATACAAACCAATTGTCGAACATTTGACGTCAATACAAACAAAGGCTCGTGTAGTTTATTGTGATGATATTTATTCTTATGCTTTATGGTAAACGATAATTTTTGTTTAGTAGCCTGGGGCGTAAATAAACAAAGAAAATAATAGTATCGTACGTGTCAAGTCATTCACCATTAATCAATAATTAATATTTCCCTGTGCGTGGCAGTTTCTTGGTTGTTTTCTTTATTTTCACCTCTCATCAGTTCAGTGTGATTACGTTTAGACCCATTCCGCCAAGACGTAAGCGTAGTAATTTGGGTCAAAGAACTCGAAATGCTACTAATCGGAGTCCAGAACAACATAAAGAGTGAAATTAAATTAAAAGGATTAGGATACGTGCAGCGCATCGTCTTAAAACTGCTCTCAATCTTTCATGAGTGGTTTTCAGTTGATTGAATAGAGTTCCTACCATTGTGTTGCTATTGGACATATGAACTTAGTTTGTCCATATTGTAAGACATTGAAATACAAAAATGAAGCAAATAGATTGTCAAGTGTTGCGTAAATGGCAAAGTGAAATTAATACCATTGGTTCCAGCCATTGTACTCATTGGTTTCAGAAACTGGAATGGATTCAACTTTCGTAAAAACAAACGAAAATATAACAACTGTTTTCAAATGATTTCCTTTGGGGCAAAGAATATAATTAGTAACAAATTTATCGGTAAAAAATACAAACTATGGGAATTTTGATTTAATTTATGTACAAGCTGTAACTTCTTGGTTTAATTTAAAGATACAAGGCCAAATCTATCACAAGGCAGATTCGCTGTTGCGAGTGTCTATTCTTCCAGCAGCATCCTATATTGGAAGTCCTCGGCGCATGCATGAATATGCTCAAGATGCCACGACATATGTTCGTCATTATGGCACTGCAGATTTATTTATCACATCCATATGCAATCCTAAGTGGATCGATCACCTTGATCACTGCACGAGTCGTCTGACAAAAATTGACATATTTAATGATGTAACACAGTGTGTTT
This sequence comes from Vanessa atalanta, assembly GCF_905147765.1. Taxonomy (NCBI): domain Eukaryota; kingdom Metazoa; phylum Arthropoda; class Insecta; order Lepidoptera; family Nymphalidae; genus Vanessa; species Vanessa atalanta. Next base: position 11,841,753 of record NC_061880.1, on the reverse strand, counting down.
GGTGAGACATGCTGCTGGATGTTTTCAGTGGAGTGGCGGAAACGTGGATTGCCTCTAGTTTATATATTGAGGAAATAAGACCAAAAGATGGAGATAAAATAATATCTGCTGATATCCAGGCTTGTATGAAGTTATTATGCAAAATATGGTTCATTGTTCACGTGGAACTCTAAATCCATATTCACGGTATCCACGGGCACTAGCAGTAGAAACAATCACCAGTAAGGATGTTTATCCGCTATATAGTCGCCGATCGACTGCATATAATGAAGGATCAACAGTTATGAAACTAAATCAACAAAATTTTGAATTTGATAATCGTTGAATTGTTCCCTATTTACCAAGACAAAGATTTTCAAGGCGCAGATCGATGTTGAATCTTTCTATTCTATCAAATATTTAAAATAAATTTGCAAATATGTAACAAAAGAAAGTGATATGGCTGTGAATGGAATAATTGCTGAAAATTCCATTAATGAAGTTAACCAATACCAAATGGACTACGTTAGCAATAATTAAGTAACTTGGCGCATTTTTTTTCTTATTAATAAAATAACAGTAACTGTAGTCAATAAACGAAAGACGATTTTGCCCGGACACTGTGCTCTGAAGTACCAAAGTATAATATTATTCCTGTAAATTTTTGAAAGTTTACTGATACAAAACAGAGCTCATATTAAAGATGTTCAAAATTACAGAGATATTTTTTGGCTGAGCGAACGTGCTATGTAGCTGCCAAAACACCGATATAATTATTTACCTCAAAATCCAAATTAATTAAGGACGTACAAGACAGTTGATTGCGTAGCTGATTAATATGACCACGAACTATCCGCCAGATTTTTTGAACTCATTGGATTTGCGAGGGTTGTCACCCCATAATCTTCTATTGAAAGTAGGATCAGTATGTTATTAATCGACCGGGTCTTTGTAATGTCACACAGTTAATAGTGAAAACAAATACTTAACAATGTGATTGAAGCAATAATAGTAAAAGAAAAATATAAGAGAGAAGTGTTGATACCACGCAAATGGTACCAACTGTCGTACCATCTGAATTCAAGCGACTGCAATTTCCAGTGTGGCTTGCTTTCGTAATCAGCATAAATAAATTCCAGGGTCAGTCGTTGAGTATATGCGGCGTTAATATTGAAAACCCATACTTCTCTCATGGACAGTTGTATGTCCAACTCCCGCGTTGGGAACCCGTCAGCTTTATTTGTTTACATCCCTGGCAACACATCATCAAATTCTCATATTTATTGCAGTGTACGAAATAGAAAACATATTTTTGTATGTAATCTTCGTTTATTGTTAAAACTTAAATAAAGTGATAATTCTGAAATACTATACTGATCTAATACTTTAATAATTTTTTCTATTAACTTTTGTCAGAACGAAATCTGCCGGGCAGCTATTAAAAAGAGAAAATATTTGATTGCTTTTTTGTTTGCTTCGAATAGACTTCAATACTACTGGTCCGATTTGAAAAAATCTCTCAACATTTGTGTTCTACATTCTCTCTAATGAACATAGGCGTAGGAATATTCTAAAACAAGTTTGGGTTAAGGGTATGAAAAGTTCGATTATCAAACCGTATGATGTTCAACGTAACTGTCAGTTGTTTTAAATGGCAATATTATGACAGGACGACGCCTGGCGGGATCGCTAGTTTGTAATAAAATAAACATTGTAAAATAAAATAAGGTGTTAAATTTTCTATTTTGGGCGACGTAATTCATTCATTCTTTCACAAAAAATATGTAGTTTTCGAGTCACCCTGTGCGTGCGCAAACCAAAAAATCCTCCATTATTTTTTATAACGCACTAAAAAAATAACTCCAAACACTTAACAATAACTAATACCATTCAAATAGGATTTACTATATAAACATAAGCAAATATTCGACGGATTACTTTAAGTTATTGCTTACTTATATAGATAATTAAACATTAATTGATTAGCTATTTTTTATTTTTCTTACATCTCTCATAGAATAAAAAATCTTATATAAAGATACTTAATGCCTAAATTAACTAGTGTTCGCCCAATGGTTGAATACTTTATAAAAATATCATTAAAACACATATTAAGTATAATTATCACGTTTAAAACGATTATTTATCTACTTTTATTGAAAACTATGAAAAAAAATTGTTTAACAAATATATGAGGATAGGGTATTTACCTATTTATATACAAATTTCATAAAAAGCCAGACATAGAAAAAAAAAGATATTTTCTAGTCAACTTTATTAAGTAAGTACTAGGTAAGATTACTCAGGCGCAGTACTGACTTTACAGGAATTCCGAGGCACGGGAGTGTAAACACTCCTAACTTCCGAACTCCAGTCGCTTACTGAGAATTACTTGTCAGAAAACCCATTAACTTTTTATCAACCCGACCGGAGATTTGAACACTTTATAAGCCAATTATCGCATTTAATCGTCAAGTAAAGCAATTATTATTTTATCTGATACATAATTTTCCACGAGATCAACGGATTTTTAATATATATGAGTATAAGTAATATGTCGACCCGAGATGGTCCAGTGGTGAGCTGAGATGGACCAGTGGTTAGAACGCGTACATCTTAACTGATGATTGCGAATTCAAACCCAGGCAAGCACCACTGAATTTTTATGTGCTTAATTTGTCTACAATTCATCAGTTTAGGAAAACATCGCGAGGACACATGCAATGTATGTAATTTCAACGAATTTCTGCCACATGTGAATCCACCAACCTGCATCGGAACAGCGTGGTAGAATGTGCTCCTTAGCCCAGCAGTAATATGTTCTTCTTTAAAATTCATTTATTTAATATTTTGAACTTATACAAACGAATTTACCTTCATTACCAAATGTTGGACGAAAAATGCTTCTGGTACTAAGCCCCTCTTTAGCACAATAAATGTTTTGTCTTGTGCCTAAATGTGGTCAATAAATAAAATAACGGAGAGTGGTGAATAACATAAACGGTAACTAATATGGTTTCATTTCGAAAAAGAAGTGTATTCATAAAAACAATAACCTTGTACTTTATGAACATTTCCTAAATTGACTCGAGAAAAATGTTGCTCATATGAGTGTCATATTTTATCAAGCCCTTAGCTTCGCAGATTGGTCTCTGGAATCCCTTTATATTTTACCTGAACCGTCGGAAAATGTTATAAATTCTTTGCCTCCTACTTCAAAACATTCTTATTTCTTAGTGATGGTAATATAACTTCATGAATAATAAATTTTATATATAAAACTGTAACATTGTGGATACATTTTAAATTTATAATAATAATTTCACTCAGTTTTAGCATTATCTGTTCCTGTGGATAGTGGTGGAATGTTATTCTGTGTTAAGCCTTCTTAATAAATAAGTTAACCAACGCATAAAGTTTTCTAATCGTTCGATTAGAGTTCAAACAGTCTAAACTAAGATCATAGGCCACACAGATAGATTTTTAGTACATTATTTGGTGCTGAGTTGCTGTACTTCTTGGTAGAGTATTTGATTTATTTAGTTTTAACGGCACAGGTTTATTTAGTTTTCACTTGATGCATTACGAAGATAAATAACTAATAAATAACAAAAGGCTGTCAACAAAGTTTTCATTCTTCACTTTCATTCACTCTCAAATAATCTTCGAACCGAGCAGTTTTCTTCTCCAAATGCTTTAATGAATTCCTCTTCATAATTTCTTAATGACATACGTTATTGAATAGATAGATTGTTTATTAATGAAAAAATATTAATTATAATGTAATACTTAAAAAATAATTTATAACAATTTATTGTTATTATCCGGCTTAAAGGGTGAGTGATCTAGTGTAATCCATGCAAAATGGAATTAACATCCTGGCCAAGGTTGGCGGCGTATTGGTGTTATCTAACGAATGGTTAATTTATCTTACAGCGCCAACGTTTATGGGTGCTAGGTCTATTTGCCAGTCCCCCTTTCTATGACGTAAAAGACACTGACTTACATCGAATCTACTACGCCTGTATTAAAAAAAATACCTCAAAAATTTTATTTATTTTTAAAGTATTTTAATTACAATTGTTTAACAGTAGAATTCATTTGCGTTGGTAAATGAGTTTAGTGTTCTATGGTTGATCAAATACAATTATAAATTAAAACATTTCACATGACTGCCCTACGCTTTACGCGATTTAAATGCTAAAAACTTTTCATTATAATTAATTTCGCATCTTGACTGAATTTCGTATAACAAAACATCTAATTACAGCAAAACCGTATTTATTCTTAAAACAAGAGACTTGTTTGAATTACTACTCTGAAAACTAAGCTAAATATGTTGGTTGCACAATGGTGGAAAATTTAGTTGTTGAATAAACTATTTTTACTAAAGAAGGTTATTTAAGCGACGATTTTTATACACTTTCTTTTGAACAATTTACTTAACGTCTCGCTATGGGATCTTTTTTATTACAACAGAAAAACCTGCAAGCATCGCAAACACGTGCATCTTAAGATGCACGTGTTCAAACCACTGGGCCATCGCGGCTCTTATTGACACATCATTATAATCAAATAGTCACTGCTAATCTTAACTACAATCAGTATTGAAATTGAAATCAGTATTGGATTTTCTCTGCTTGGAAAGTGAATGGTTCAACCTTTCAAGATATATAAGTTGCGAATAAAATAATAAATATTATTAGGGAGAAATTTGGCTTTTTCAAATGAATAATGATAACATTAAGTAATTAACTTTATATACAATTATGAATTAAAAATTGTTACTGTATAAACCTTGAACGCGTGGATTGGTGGCAAGAATGCCAGCAGCATTTCCCCGTTGAATCGCAATTCCGATCCTCTGGGCTAAAAACGAACCAGCCCTCCTGTCACCAGTGGGGGCAATAAGGCGAGGTGTTATACTTTTGATGAAGCTTTTTGCACCATTACTCCAAGGGCCAAGTGTTTCGACAGCAAATGGGACAGAAAAGTAATTTGACATAAGACACGAATATTTAGATCTTTTTTTTGCTTCAGCCTTTTCCGCAGCGGCACCGGCTCTTAACATTGTGGTTGGAACTGTCTACATAACTACAGTTTTCAAAGTATTAACATTAAAGCAAAATTTTCTTAAATCGACTTCCGATCAAAATTATTAAGTAACAAATGACCGTTGTGACCGGCTGTATATGACAAATGGAATTCGTTTCGAGCAAAATATAGATTTCAGGTTTTCCAATAAGATTTTAGTGATCTTACACACACATATATATACTACTAAACGTATGTTAGTAATGACTCATGCGATTTATCCAAATACAAATAAATATGTGTAGAACACGTTATCGATACAAAATGAAATTTTAACAAAAAAAACAGTTTTCAAATAATATTCAGAAAATAAAAATTCTCAAAACTCGTACTCAAAATATGATGAAAAATTTGGACAAGTTGTATATAAAACTTTCAACGTAGCTAAATAATAGCTCGATTCAGATATTAACAAAATGTACAAATGCGTCATCTATTGTTATAGAGATAAATGAATGTTTTGCAAACATTTTTAAGTTCATCATTTTTGACGAAAAAATGTATGTTTTTTTAAATCTCAATTTTCACCACTGCTATACACAGAAAATATATCCTAAACATATTTAAGCGCACATTTCATTTCCACGCGGTATGTTTGCGAATTTCGAGATAAATGTACTCGCGACGCGTTCTGCTCGGAATTTATTCGAGTTATGGAACTGCGAGACGGTCAAGTGCCAGTCGAACGATGAGCATTTCCACAAGGGATTCCAATTTCGCTCTTTGCTTAGAAAACTCATTTATTACTCATTTTAGAGTTTCGAATTTGCCTTCATGATTTTGTCTTGATTTGATTCGATATGGTTTGACGATCTGATTTATATAATCGATTCATGACTGTTTCGTTGGTGTTATGGTTAGGTTATAAAGCTACAAATCTTGAGGTCAAGCCCCCAATCGAATCAATAAAAAATATTAGGTTTTTTTTTAAGAAAATCGAATTTTTAATACTAACTGGTACTAACCAGTTAAAGCAAGTTGTTTTTGGGACTGGACTCTTCGGTCTTTTTTGGTTGCTGTTCAATCGGCTTATGAGAATTAGTGAATAGTTATTGCACCAGTGATTGAATAGTTAAGTACTATAACAATACCTCCTTCATAGTTGGCCTCGACGAATTCCGTCAAATAGATATCATTTTCATCAATAATTGTTTGAGACAAATAATTCATGCCTTTCAATTTTAATGAGTACCTTGGATATTTTCCTGGGTTTCATTTTGTACACAAATCGCGTCATGAACTAAAATAAACTAAAATGCCGTATACTGGATGTTGGGCCCAAAATGTTCATAATTTCATTATTAAATATTAAGTAATCGTTACAGTCGACCGAAATATACAAGTCATTTTTTCTAAACTGGAGGTCACAAGTTCGTTCTATTTGAACAAACGCCACTGAAATTTTCTTGCACAAAGCTTGTTTCAAGCCCATCTTGAACCTCACTTTGCAGAAAAACTTATCGAAGGAACCTAAATGTGGTGATAGAAAGCGTGACACACATATTTCCACTGTACATTCACTTCCACCATGAACTGGTTCCACTTTCCATGGTAACCAGTCAGTAATAATTAATTATTATTTAAAATGAGATTCCATTTAAAATATAACATATATTATGCTTAATTTGAAAGCAAATTATTACGAAATTATAATCATTAACCAGATTTGCTGCATGATAACACTGATAACAATTAAAACCTATGAAAAATAGCCCTGATAATGTTTCAGGCAATATTGCCCGTCTAAAGTTCATTAGGGAAAATAATTTAACACAAATTTATAGTCTATTAAGTTAAATATATAATTAATATATATATAATATAACTAAATTTAGTTTGCTATTTGCTTATTATTATTTCACGTTAGAATAGATATTTTTTGGCTTCAACTACCCTCATAATCCAATGGTAGGATAATCATCCATGAGCGGGGATGGGGAGAGTTCAGGCGAGGGCCATCAGCATTACTTGTTCTCCAAGATACGATTGAAAGCATCGCCAACTTCCAAACTCCGTGTTGGTACTTGCTACTGAACTTCTTGGTAGAATGGACCAATAACTTATTTTGGCTCGCTTGGGATTTGACCGTTGTAGAATAGCTGCCTTCAACCCACGTCACGGTTGTTTTGCTCGTTCTTGGAAAACTATTTTTAGTATTGACCTTAATAAAGAAAGTTAAGACTGAATACGAACATTTGATAAAATTATATACAGCATGCCTAACGGAGCACATGGAACTAATTAATGAATTAGCATTAAGTCAGAAAGATATATTAATAAAAAAGATAACTGTGCTTGTAAAAAGTTTTGGAGGTCAGATTATTATCACTCTTTGTAAAAAAAAAATTGTTATCATAATGTTGAGAGGAGTAATTAGCAACTCCAGACAAATAAGACAAAATTTCAACAAAAAAAGTTGTCCAATTAAAGATAAAGGAGAATATTTTTTTTTTATGTAAATAAGAATAATGAAGGCCAAACTTTTTTGAATAATTTTCTATATTCTATGTTATATTTGAATATACTTTTATATAATATTATTATATTATATTAAACCAAGTCCATTGCAATTGACAACGGAGCTTAATTCGTTCCAAGAATATGTTTCAAATTTCATCTAAAAGATGATTAAATTTTAATTATTAAGTCGATGCTTGAAAATTTAAACATCTCGTGTAATAGAGTTCTCGAATGTTCGATGCAATTTAATTTTTTCCCATTAAAATCCAGTGACCGTTAGAGTGACTTGTATAGTTTCATATTTCTTCTCATAACATCCATTGCTACCATTCAATTCCAAAATCAAAATATTTCAGGTCGGCTAAATACATAAAATCGTTTTGAAGTTAATCCTTTTCACTTACTTTCAAGCTATTTTTCACTATCAATGTTATTGCATTCCATGAGCGCCAGTTCTATGGTACGATATTTTGATATTCCGAATCCAGTTACAAAGGAATTGTTCGATATCTTAAATAGTATACGATTCAAATATAAATAGAAATGTCAATGACCTTGACTGTGAAGTGACACTTGAAAAGTACAGTGACACAAAAATAATATTTTAAACACTTTTTTTTTTACTTTTACTATTATTTACTTTAATTAAGTGATAGTTAAGTCCAGCTAAGCCATAAAAAATTCCCAAAGTCAATTGAGTGTACTGGTATTTAGGAGATTTATTCGTAGTTGTTGTCATATTATCATTATCGTCTCAACCAGTATTAACTGAACTATTAACAGCATTGTTGTAATAAATATTGGATAAAATATTTGAAAAAAGCTATATCGCCCTTTAAATTGGCCTCTGTCATACATATAGGAGATTAAATACAAATGCTTTAAAAATAGAGAATTATATTGTGGTTTAATTTTGCGATCGTAATTTGTATTTGCTAAGAACAGACCCAATACAATCACTTTCAAAGCAATTATTCTTCAAATATCGTCCAGATTTAAATCTTTATCGTGTATCAGTTTAATCGCCTGCAATAAAATATAGCGTTGCTACTTTACATAGGCAATATAAAATCAATTTTCTCATCGTCCTCAATAAGTTCACTTTCCGTTGGACCATACAAAGGAAGCATATGCGGGAGTGTTTTGAAATTTGCCGTGCTCCAGATAGTGGATCTTTGTCCGAGTCACGACCAACTCCTCGGGAAACAGTTCGAGTGACCCACCGATCTGACCATCGAGAAAATCTCCCTAAGTACTTTCTTCGGGCAGGATTTTATGTTATAGCTTATTATTATCGTTAAAAACATTACCGTTCCATGTAATTAATTAATTATTATTTTTTACGCTATATTCCATATTATAATCTAAATAACATATCACATCAGATAAAGATATACCTAAGGAAAATGCGTCTTATATATAGCGATCTCTCATAGACAAGATTTGATGAATAAAGGTCATTAAAGTACAGTCAGAAAAAGCAATTCCACAATTCCATATTAAAAAAAAAATCGCAATAAAAGATTATGTCAATACTCAACAATTTATATTAAGAATTAATTAACTTAATAAAAATAAACCAACTCATAATGTTTTGTCATTCATATTTCATACTAGTTTCTCCTGATTCGCTCGCTTGTGAGGGGGGCGGAGGGTAGTATTCTCAAGTGATATCTCGGGTACATATTTTCGGGACTATCCCAGATATCTACAGATGGACATATAATATATATCTATACCAAATTACATTCATCCTTCCAAACTTTTGCGTTTATATTGTTATTTTATAAGTTTCAAGTTGCACCAATGTATCGCCATAAATATTAATGTGTATTATATTATTAATTAATTATATATGTTCGCCTTGAAAAACAAAAATCGACTAGATTTTATATCATATAATATATACTTGTTATAAATAAGGCATATTACTCAGTACAAGATTTTATTAAAGATAAAAAGCGTGGACCTAATATCTATTGACTTCTAGGCAGGATATATAAAAAAAATATTGTTGTTTACTGATATACTCTTTAATTAAAATGGTAGAAACAGTACTACTGAATTTCTTGCCGGTTTTTCTCGGTAGAATCTTCTTTCTGAACCGGTAGTAGCTTTCAATTTATTTCAACAGTAATTTTATTATTAATGTAACATGACGATTCAATATTCAATGAATCGAATAAGGAATATTTTAATTTTAAATACTAGAGTATTAGAATTAAACAATTATTTACATTAAGGTTTTACGTATAAACAAATCCGAATTAAAAATTATGATCAATTTTTTAATAAAAATATCTCTGTAATACTTTTATGATATGTATATGATTTTATAAGCCGAGTGCCTCTTCAATAACAAGATTCAAGAGCTCTCTTTTTGTAAAGTAGTTTATAGAATGTGAGATTTTATTATAATTTATTTTTCAATAAAAATATGAATGAGTTTAGATATATGAAGATTTTTCTTCCTATTTATTTAAAATCACAAAGTATAATATATTCATTAAACTCAATGTCGGCTAAGATATTATCGACTAGTTAGTTCAAAGACCACTCACCGCGCATCCACCATTATTTTAATATTTGAATTAAATTGAACCACCTCCCATTAAATCGAATGAATTTAAAAACAATTATCAAAATCGTTTAAAATCCGGCAAAGTTATTAAAAATCCAAGGGACAATAATCCCATTTGAATTTGTCCGAAATACGTTTTGAATTTATCATTTTCACCGGTTTTAAAATCATTCAAAGGTCACGTAGAAGTTAGAACAAAAACAAAAGACGTAAAGACGTTGTAATTTTAAACCAAAGATGAACAAAGTTGTCAGTTACTTTCATCACCTTTACAAGATTCCTAGTTGAACAATAGGCGACCCCTTTTATTACAGGATTAGTCAGATGGCTTCTAGTTAACAGAGTTTTACTGTCGAAACTTTACCTATTCCTCGTTATGGCTCGTCGTTAAAACAGACACACGATAACAGATTCATTTGGCTAAATGTTCCTCAAATGCCTTTTTAAAACTTGAGTAACTATAACTAAATATTATATTTGATTTACAATTAAATCATTTATGTAAAAGAAAAATATTCAATTAAATTTTGGGAAATGTCAGAAAGTAGATAAATAAAAAAAGATATTATAAAAAAAAAACAAACAAACAAAATATAAAATACTGGAAGAATACGTTTATTACATTACTGATACATTTCTGATTGCACAAGTCAAATAGCACTTTAGGGTGAAATAAAAATCGGATAAATAAATTGCTTACATTATTTATTGGAAAAATTGAAAATTGCAAGCAAAGTGTTCTCTGATATCTTACGTTATCGATAGACATTCGATATTCAAACATCTAAGTTCCAATTGGTCGGTATGTATTAGTAACTCAACACCAATATCAAAACGACCAACAAGTACGTTAATTCAGCAGCGGTTTAAACTGTCAATAAAAAGTTTATCAAAGAAAGTTTTGCTACAACTTGTAGATGCTCGTTTTCTTTGTTATCTCCCATTTCTTTAAAGCGAAAATAAAATGAGCCTGTTTCGAAGAAAGAATAAAGAATCTTGTTTGCAGTCTCCTGCCACTCGGATTCCGCCTTATTTTATTTTTAACTGCGTCTTGAATACTACTTTAAATTTATTATTCAATGCATCAAAAATATAAAACAAGAACATGAAAATGGAAAGCGCAGATTTTTACAACTTACTGCATCTTGCAACAGACGTCTACAATTGTACGCCTCGCGAATTCAGCTTAAGATACCCATACAAATACTTCCAGTGGAATACATAAACATTTTGCAGAAATGCAAATAGAATTGCTTTTACGCATCCGAAAAGGTAAATATTGTTTCGATTTTATGAACAAAATATTATGAGTTATTGAATTTTAAATGCTATCGGATATTTATTGAAGCCGTTGGTCATCTTATTCTGTTTGATAAATTAAATTAAAATTTAGTATATTTATATTCTTTGCTTTCCTAAACCCGATTGTGATTAAATTTTTGTGACGTATTCTGTGTACGACCTGAATGATGACGAATGATTACAAACTATTATAAGCGGCACAGTGCAATTATTTTTAATAAAACAGCTTTAGCTTATTTCGAATTAATTAAAAAAACTAACAAAAGTACACTAACCTAACTTAACCAATAAGGTTATTATTATCATTATATTATATATCTATCATTTTGTGTGTTTTATTATTATTAATAATATAATTGCTCCATTTATAATTTTTCGACAGTGCTAACTGTGTAGATTTATTATAAAATAACGGTACTAACAATTTTACAGCGACAGCAGTGCAGTCGACTTTATTAAAATTTTCCAGCAAAATAAAAAAAATCCAGGTAAATAGTTATAAAAAATATGTGGGTATTTAAAATGTCCAGTGAAACTTGCCAAATTTATGAAATCCTCTCTTATTTCCTTTTTAGTACTTTTTACATTTATTTAATTTATTACATGATGATGATTAATAATATTATTTATTTTACATGAATTATACCACAGTTTTATATATGGACATTATATTTATTTGTTTTCCGAATGACCTAAAAATACATACTAAAGTAACAACTAACAACTGTTTGAAAAATGCCACTTCTCCTCTTAAGGTAAGCGCTTGAAACTAATTCCACTGCGCTGCTCCAATACGAGTTGATGGATACATATGGTGAATGCAGGTTGTGCACGATGTATTTTTGACAAACAAGTACGTGGTTAATTATAAATAAAAAATTATGCGCAATCAGTCGCTTGCCAGGTTTGAACCAGTGAAATTCGTTTAATAATCCAACGTGTTACGCGTTCCAAACAATGAGAAATCTAAAATAAAAATGAAACAAATGAATTAAATAATATAGGATATTTATTTATCCATCATATTGTTTTCAAACCAATGGGTATAAATCCGTTATTCCATCTCTACAAAATTCGAATGTATGAATTGAATGACTCAATTTTTACCTACATACAAATATATATATATTTTTTAACATATCACAAAAATTTTGAATGGAAAGTTTTCTAACGCTTTGATTATTCGGTAATGTTTTAATTAGAGGAGAATTTGGGACTGAAAAGTAAACTCTACTAAAATCGTTAAGTACTCTGAAAAAATGGTAAAAAAAAAAACAAAAAAAATATAACCCGCTAAGTTTCTTTCGCCGGTTCTTCTCAGGTCCGAGGTTTTAATTCTATATTGAATAAAGATTTTTGGCTTTGACTTTGACTATGGCTCATCTTATTTTAACTAGTAATATTTGGATTTTAAGTATTAATTTAAATTTAATTCCAACGTGTATCTTGTTACCGACATCTTATCTTATGTAATGTAATAATTATAACATATGAAAATGATGATGCTGGCTCTCATTAGGACTCTAAATATGCATAACTAACGTACCTAAACTCATTACTCAAGAACTACGGTATCATGAAGCGTGATGAGATTTCCAATAGTACGGCTAAACGAATTGGGCGGGAGAATGTGTGACAGTGTAGTTTTTATTACTCGAATTGAATTAAAGTTGAGTGCTTTACATTACACTCGAATACTCAATGCACTTCGAGTGAATACTGCGGATCCGTGTGTAATGTCTGCATTGAAACTGCGAATTAAAACGGAGTCCTTTGTTTGTTTATCTTTTTAAGAAAACTTGTGATGCATCACTCGTATTATGGAAATTATTTGACGTTACATTTTAGCATAATATTATTAGTCTGGAACATTAAGCCAAATTGGATACATTAAGGAGATGATGAGCATTTCTTTATGATTTTCTTATAATCTGAGATAGTTCTTGTTTTGTTGAATAGGTAACAAACGAACGGGAGTTTCACTTGATGGAAACAGACTACCACCGCTCATGGACACCTGTAACACCGGGAGTCTTGTGGGTGCGTTGCCGAGATACAATACAATACAAAGAACCTTTAATGTTATTTACATTGAAACAGGAAAACCAGACGAAACATTTTATGAGATTACTAAAATATTAAAGCAATTATTCGTACAATGTTTGGGTACAGGGCGTCTTATAGTGAATAAAATATACTATAGTACTTTAAGGATGTTACCCAAATAATAAAAAATAAAAAAACAATATATAGAAGATACACTCAATCTTAAATAAAAGAAAAAAAACTTCTCAATACCCCCCTGGGCTATGGCCTCCTCCCTAATGTAGGAAAGATTTGTGGGTTATTCCACCATTGAGACTTGAAGGACTTGTGACTCATTTTCAAATACCACATTCAAGCTTACTGGCACTATTTTCCTCCAGCATCCAAGCTCGGTGTGAATTATAAAGACAAAATCAAGTAGATGAAAATTCTTTAAATTTCTGAAGAAATTAGAGTAGAAAATAATTTGTTCATGTCTTTGAGTCCCAAAGGACTGCAGACCCAAATCATTCTTTAAACGATGAAAATCCACGAGACAGGCACTGCTTTGCATAATCGTGGAGCGTAGTACAAAGAAAAACATCTACTAAGTCACTCGCTCATTGTTTCAGTTGGCTCATCATAATAATTGGGCCGAGATGGCCCAGTGGTTAGAAGGCGTGCATCTTAACCAATGCGGGTTCAAACCCAAGCCAACCAATTTCATTAAATTCTCTTTGTAATTCATAAGTGAGGAATTCTTTATGTATCAAATTTCAAAGAAATTCTGACACATGTTAACTGATACACACCAACCCACATTGGAACGATGTGATGGAATCTCCAAACAAAGAGAGAGGAGGCTTTAGCCCAGCAGTGGGCTTACAGGCTGTTACTGATACATTATCACAATAATCATATAAAATACGTTTGTAACCTCCCTAATCATGAAAATAATTAGAATATAAATAAGTATCTATCTAACATTGCATGTTCACAAATTTATTCGTTTACGAATTTACTCTCAGAACTAAAATATAAGTTAAAAATAAAATAAACCATTAATATCATATGAGACTAAAAATACAAATAATTTGTTAACTATAATGTATGCTGGGGCGTTTTTATTACGTATCATAAGTATGGTACTTATTACATTGATACTTAAACCAAGGGTAGCCTAGTGGTAATAACAATCGATTCTTAACTGAATATTGCGAGTTCATACTTGGGTTGGCACCATTAAATTTTAATGTGCTTATTTAAAACTAATCTCATTATCTGTGATGAAGGAAAATATCGGGAGGAAATTTGCATGTAACAAAAGAAAATATACTACATGTGTCACCACCAAACTCTGATACAAGAATATATTAATAATAATCAAGAGTTCAAACTCTTCGATTTGATGTGTAAGATTCATAGTACGTACTTATTTTGTAAATATACGGCCTCCTTGGCAAGCTTTATCCTTGTAGTTTGTTTGACTTTTTCAAAATATTTTTTTTTACTTTTTTATCTATTGTACAAGTGATTCTTAGAGGGGATATTACTTTTTTTATTCGTGCAGCGTTTTACGAATGTCTAGATATCGGATAACGGATCCTATGTGCTAAAACTGGCCGGCAGCCAAATTCAGATATCACGGTCGAGTTAAAATAAAAGATATCTTACTCATATTACTAGCAAGCCAACGCCTTCACTGGATAAAATAGCGGTTTAATATTAAGATTAATATACTTTATACATTTAAAATAAAGGCTATACATTCAAGGACAAGACTTTTTGGAACGATAAAAATAAATATTAACCACCAGACTGGACGACGTATTCCACTGACTAGATCTGACCAAAACTATTTTAGTTTAAGTTTTATTATTATTTTTTTTTATTTATTTATTGTTTTAGTCAGTAGTTATAGATTATTTATAGATAACTGTTTTTAATATATCAAAATTCACGCATAAATCATATACGAATTATTATGAAATTTAATTAACAAATATTATATTATGTTATTATCTATATAATCTTGTATGGAATAATATAATTATGTTCGAAGTAAGTATTAATAGTGTATAACTATTGACGTGTTTTGGTTTTAAGGGCGAATTAGTAAATGTAATTACAGGTACATTGGACGTAAATTCTTAGCTCCCAATGTCATTAGTGCGTTAACGAGATGTTTATTGTTCTTACAGCGCCAATGTCTATTGGCGATGTATACCACTTATCATTAGAAGACCCCATTTTCCTTTTATAAATAAAATAAAAAAAAAAAAAAACGTAGTCATTGACAATTGTAAAAGTATCTGAAGGATTTTATTATACTAATTTATTATGTCGAATACATTGAATTAGGAGGAATGTATTGAATTTGCGGCATTGTAAGCTTGGTGTTAGAAGTAATTTTATTTTTGCTTTTCGTATTGAATCCTTCCTTTCCAAATAATCATTAAGCTTTCCATTGAGCTTCTATTTGAAGGATTGTAAATGCCTGATTTATAAATTTCACTTTGGCTGTGGACTTACTAATTGTGTGTGTATGTAACTTACGGAATGTGTCGATTCGTTAAGATATAAATTTAAAGATATTAAAATAATGACTGCATGCGTGCATTTTAACCGATGATTTCGGGTTCAAACCCAGACAGGCACCACTGAATTTTCATGTGCTTAATTTGTGTTTATAATTCATCTCGTGCTAGGCGGTGAAGGAAAACATCGTGTTGAAACCTGCATGTGTCTAATTTCAACGAAATTCTGCCACATGTGTATTCCGCCAACCCGCATTGAAGTTGCGTGGTGGAATATGCTCCAAACCTTCTCCTCAAAGGGAGAGGAGGCCTTTATCCCAGCAGTGGGAAAATTTACAGGCTGCTAATGACTGTCACTTCTAATATTGTTTTTTTTTATTTTTTATTTTATTTGTTTGTAATCAACAGCGTTTTTCAAAACATAATTATAGTTTTACATTGATTTAAAATGTAAGGCCAAAAAGATTACAATGTTTAAAGTATTGAAAATAAACATTAACAGAATGACTCAAACAGAAAAAATATAAAATAGAAACGATAACAGACCAAACATTAAAATATTGAAATATTGAACGATATTCACAATGGAAGCACGAGCTCGCGTTGTCTCGCGCTGGTTTGTGTCTGTGTGTGTGTGTGTGTGTGTGTGTGTGTGTGTGTGTGTGTGTGTGTGTGTGTGTGTGTGTGTGTGTGTGTGTGTGTGTGTGTGTGTGGTGAGTTTGAATGTATGTGTGGTTTGTGTAATTATTTTACTTTTTGTGAAAATGAGCTATTATTTCTTTTTTAAATTGTGTTTTGGGTAAATGAAATATATCTAAATGAGAGAATATTTTATTGTACGTTCGCGCAAGACGCAAAGTAATAGAATTTTTGGCGTAATTTGTGTTACATTTAGGCACAGAAAGTAGGTTTACATTTCGTGGTCTAAAGGGAGAAACATTGAGTGAAAAAGACGATACTAAGCTAGGACAATCAGTTCTACCAGTCAAAATAGCCTGTAGTAAAAGCATATCACTCAAGTTTCTTCTTTGTTCGAGAGATTCCATTCTATAATAGACACAGGCTTCCTCATAACTGTTAAATTTTTTGAAATCTTTAAATGCTAAGTACTTGAGGAACTGTTTCTGTATGGATTCGAGTCTTTGAATGTGGTTGGAATATAAGGGCGACCAGATATTATTTGCGTATTCCAGTATACTCCTAACGTACACATAGTACAGTGTCTTAATACATTCGATGTTACTGAAAGAACTAGTTGCTCGCTTGATAAAGCCTAGTTGTTTAAACGCCCTATTTACGACAACTTCGATATGTTCAATCATCGATAATTTGGAATCAATTTTGATACCTAGGTCTCTAATAGTATTAATTTTTGAAATGTTTGTGTTATTTATTTTATAGTTGAAAGAAGTTAATTGTCTTTTACGAGTCAACGTTATATAGTGACATTTTTTTATATTAACTACTATTCTGTTTTTAGCATAGTATTCTGATAGGGCATTTAGGTCTTCTTGCAATTTGCGACAATCTTCAATAGAACGTACTTTAAGGAAAACTTTTTTATCATCAGCGAACATTAAATAATGTGAATACTTCAGGCAGTTTCCTATATCAAAAAGATATGCGTTATATAAAAGAGGACCCAAAATGGATCCCTGGGGTACCCCTGATGGAATGGATACAAAGTCACTTTTAGCACTGCCTGTTACTACTGCTTGCATGCGGTTTTTAATATATGATGTCAACCACCGGAGCAAGTTACCATTAATTCCAAGGACGCTGAGCTTCTGTAAGAGAATGATGTGATCTACACGGTCGAAAGCTTTTTCAAAATCCGTGTAGATAACGTCAACTTGACTATTTTCGTCCATGCTCTGAAGCACAAAGTCCGTGAATACCGCCAAATTTGTAACAGTGGAGCGGTTTTTCATGAAGCCGTGTTGTTCATAAGGAATGGATCTCGCTATAATAGGGCTTATATGTTTATATACAGCAGTTTCAAACAGTTTGCTCATCACATTGAGGATTGATATGGGTCGATAGTTTTCTATTTGGGTGTTAAGTCCACTTTTGTGGATGGGTACTATAAGGGCTTCTTTCCACATGTCAGGGAAGCTACAGAAAACATTGATGGATAGGTTAAAAATTATGGAGAGTGGTTTCGCTAAATATTTGGCACATTTATTTAAGAAAAAAGGAGGAATACCATCACTACCCGCACCCTTATTGGTCTTAAGTGATTTAAGCAGTTTAAGTACGTTATCTTCGTCAATAATTATTTTGCTAAGGGATTCTCTGTGTGTTGAATTTGGGATGTTTAATGCGTCATATGAGTTATCGGGTTTTATAAAAACACTCTCAAAGAATTGGCTAAAGCCTTTACATATAGAAGGTTCATCTGTATATGTGGTATTACCAAGGGTAAGTTTTGTAGGATAGCCGTTTTTGTTAATTTTTAATGACTTTGTGTAAGAGAACAGAAGTTTAGGGTCCTTGAGAATGTAAGCTTGCATGCGTTGAGTGTAAGATGTGTGGCATTTGCTTTGAACCATTTTTTGTCTTGCCCTTAGTATAACAAACTCGTCATAGTCTCGAGGATTATTATGTTTTTTCCATAATTTATGTTTTTTAAGTTTTTCTTTTACTATGTGTATTAGTGATTTGGAATACCAGATTGGAAAATTAGACTTAAATTTAACCGTTACAGGAACAAAATTTTTAATAGCCTCCCTTAAGATTGAGTAAAATATCTCGATAACATCCTTCATAGAATTTGCAGATAGAATTTCGTGCCAATTTATTTTAGACAGGAATTCATTTATTTTCGAATAGTCTCCTTTGAAAAAGTTGGGTTTTTTGATAGGTTTTTGAGGGATGCTACGAACTAATAAATTAGAAAGATTAAATTCAAGACACGGATGGTAAGCATCTTCCGAGACTAATGGATTGGGACAATGCTTGACTTCAAAGTTTATGTTGCTAAATAAGAGATCCAAGGTATTGTGTTTGAAATTGACAATATTGTTTTGTTGTTTCAGGCCGGACAGATTACATATATCTTTGACGTTATTGATCGAATTTAGTAAATCGTTTGATTCACGGTTTTTTATAATTAGTTCGCAATCTGACCACACAACATTGGGTAAGTTGAAGTCACCAGCTAGAATAATGTAGTCGTTCGGTTGGCTAATAGCGATTTCAGCTAAACGAGAAGAGATTGAATCAAGCCGGGAAGGTAATAAGTTATCGGGAGGCGCATAAATTAACCCGACGTGAATTTTACGATTTCCTTGAGATTTCAGAGATTCAGCAGGTATAGTCACCCATAAGGATTCTACACCATGGCAAGTCCATTCACATCGATGTTGGATTCGCAATTTTTTGAGGGCACAAATAAGTACGCCTCCGCCCTTTTTTTTCTTGGATGTTTCATGGTTTCGGTCGCATCGTAGAACATCATACCTATTATCGCAGATTTCGCTGTCGTATATACTATCTGTAAGCCATGATTCTGTTATCAAAATTAAGTCAAAATTATGACTTAAGATATTATGCCTAATTTCGTCTGTCTTAGTGCGTAGACCTCGTACGTTTTGGTATAATATACTTAAAGGATTAGCACCTGAAGATGTGCATGGTGAGTACCGTAATATTGTTCAAATCCGTATATAAAGATGTGCGCAATGCACAACTCATATTATTAAAAAGTATAGAGAAAAAATAGGATACAACGCGTAAAATTTTATCTATTAAAGACAGATCGATTTTTTCGAGATGATTGTTTGCTGTATGATGAATGCGATTTGGAATTACAAGCTGAAGTGTGTGTAATATAGCATCTTGTTTATTTGTGCGTTTGCGGAACTTGAAATATTTCAATTTTTGTGTTTTGAGTGAGAGTGTTTTGAGTGAGAGTGTTGAGTGTGTGTAGTGTGTGCATTGCGAATATTTACAAAAAAAGATAAGGTCCATCAAAAATCCTGAAGCGTATTCAAACAACTCAATAATTATACAATATTTCAATGACAGCTTGTCAATGATTACTCTATCTTCTGTAGGTCTTTTTCGAAACGTATATTCAGAGCCGGTGATTCTTCGTTTTTTCTTAAAAAAATGCTACAATTTCTAACCCAGACAAACTTGTACGCTTTTTTATGAGCTAAAGTTTTAGCTGCTTTAAGTAGCTGCTTGTTTTCTGGGGTAAGGTGCTCGTTGACAAAAAAATTTTTATCCATTCCTTCCATGCCTATGTCCCTTGTGCAGATACCTTTTTAGACTAGAAATTATTTTATCCTTGCATAGTCGGTCCCTTAGCTTTACTACGATTGGTTTAGGTCTACCAGCTACAGTTACTTGTGGCTGGACTCGATGCGCGAATTCGATGCCATCGTTTTTCAGTTCAACACCAGCGTATTCAGCTATTTTCAGTACAACATCAATGGGCCTTTCAGCAGTAGTTTGTGGCAGTCCAATAATTTCTAAATTGTTAATTCGTGCTTGTTGCTGTTGCCTGCCAAATTGGGAGCGGAGTTCCGATATCTGGTCCTCGCAAATAGTGACATGTTTCTGGAGCGCACAACAATCATTTTTTAAATTATTATTTTCTTTTTGTAGCTCACAATAGGAGGCCTGCAATTGGGAGAATTCTGAAGACAAAGCGACCATTTCATTCTTTAATTCCGTAATAATCGTATCTTTAAGTTCTTTTATTATTGCATTTTTAATAGATTCAAGTTTTGAGTCAAGAATGCTTTCGAAGCGGCTGATTAAAACTGCGTTATCAGGCGGAACAACGTTTGCGTCGGATTCGGGTACAGAAATAGTAGGGTCGATGCCGGCAGAGCGCTGTATCTTACTAGTTTTTTCAACTCGAACTGGCGTATTAGTATTGTCGCCGCCTTTACGCTGAGCCGCTACACAGTTTGGGCATTTCCATTGAGTCCTAGCAGATGAAGAATCTCCGGTAAATTTTACACAGTCAGAATGATACATTCGGCTACACAAACAACATTTAATGCGTTTCGTCGTAACATTGATGAGAGTCTGGCACGCTTCGCAAGTTCCAGCCATCGTAATCTATTTAGTATGCAGATAATTTTAAAGTGAAATAGAAATGGAAAAAATCGTTCGACGCAGGTTGGATTCGATCTTGGGATCAAGTGTTAGTTGATTGTCCTTGAGGCTGACGCCTATGCCACTAGACCAACGCAGTGATAAGAACTTAACGTGAAATAGTGGTTCAGGATAAACAAATGATCCATTCGTGTTAGAGTACTATGTTGTATATTAGTTTTTTTTTTTCCCACTTTTAGTTATTATTATACATTCACTCTTAAATATTTTCACTTTTAGATAATATGACTTTTTAGTTTTTTTTTTGTTTTACTTTTAATTATTATTCACTACCCACTTATACAAATAAATTTTGATTGATGA
The DNA here is from genome assembly GCF_905147765.1 of Vanessa atalanta. Lineage (NCBI taxonomy): Eukaryota > Metazoa > Arthropoda > Insecta > Lepidoptera > Nymphalidae > Vanessa > Vanessa atalanta. Next base: position 11,820,339 of record NC_061880.1, on the reverse strand, counting down.
AGATCACTTTTGACAAAAATTATGCCTTAGCACGTATATTTAGATTAAAAAGTTATATAACTGCACTTCACTACGTCTTGATTTAATGCTATAATGATATTTCTTGACAACAGATTGGTAAATTAGTCGTTTCGAAATAAATATCACGGGAGCTCGTTACATAGGTCTACTCTGTTAAACGTCAGATATATTATTTCAGATATATTTTTGATTATGGTATGTATGTACGTTAAGTATGAAATCATGACGTATATACTATTTATACTATGAACAAGCATAAACATGTTACTTCAATTACCCGATTACACAGGGTTAGGAACTCTTTCGTAGGACGATGTATACCTTAACAACAGGATCCCAGTAAACGTACAAAAATATTCAACGGCTAAATTTAAAAGAATCGTTAAAGAGCGCCTGTGTGCTAAAAGATGTTATAGCACTAATGACTTCTTAGTTGATTGCACTTCTTGCGAATGAAATGATTGCCTCCAGATCGTTTGAAATAACGAAAGAATAGTTTTTTTTATTATATGAAAACAATAAAATAAAAATTGTTAGTACAATTTTACTGTCTATATGGTATTTCACAGTTAGTACAATTCCTACTTACTTAAAATATGACTGACTTCCATTCCCAGTTTAAAAATGCCACATGCCACTCACAATAATCAAATGAATGTATGTCTGTCCTCTATCACATATAATTCAAAAGTATCTTCGTGTTATTTCTTTAATGAAATGCTTGAATTATATTTTTATCAATGTGTTTACATTGAAAAATATTGTTCATTTACTGCAGAAAATCAAGAAGATTAAATAGAGCAAAGATTGAAAGAATTTAATCTCCATAAAAAGTCTCATAGAAAGTCGCGCGATGTCATTTTATTTATAAAGCGATTTCGCGTCTACGCGACACGAACATCAAAAACTAAATCTCTTAACTAAATTACTAGGACTCGTGTTGATATTTATTTTGTTAACTTAAAGAGACTCAAGAAATTTCCTGAATATATAAGATCCAACGATGTGCCCTCGATTTGTATCTTTATATATTCATTTTTTTTCAAGCTTCATTTCACTAAATATAAAGAAATTATATTACAATTTACAGTATATTATATCAATACTATATATGTGCAAAAAGGTATAGGAATAACTCGTAACAGATTTTCAAACGATAAAAAGTATTCAACAGTGTGCGATGGACACTACTTAAATACCCAGCAGCACGTTGAGCCATAAAGAACTTCAATACGAGACGCTCTGGCCCTACCAATGACATAATTAAATGGAATATAAGGGATACGGGCTACCTAATTTTCCAGTATGAATAATTGGTATCAGGTAAAATTAACTTAAAAAAAATTCAGTCCAAGCAAACATAACTAAAACCATGATTAAGACTTTTTAATTTACATCTTTTTTTTTAATTATACTGTATTAAGACTATAACTGAAGAAATCAATATAATTCGACAAATAAAAAATAACTGTTTAAGTAGCTCTATGGTTACCGAAGTATAAATATCTATTTTGACCATTACCACACAATTTATACTTTTATTTATTTATTCTTATTAAACTCAAGACAGTATAGGAATATATACAATACAAAGTATATAAAATTAAGTTAAAACTACTACTGAAAAGTCTAATTTAGATTCAGCGAGTGCTTCCTTGAATCCGCCAGCAGATAATTCCTTGATTTGTTTAGTCTCATTTTAATAAAATAGTAGTATCACAGTGGTATCGTATATTTTATTTATCGATAAAGCTTTTCAACTAAATTATTAAAAAAGATCATCACTATGGAACGTTATACTTCATTGTTTTAACTCTAAATTCAAATTAATATTAAATTAAATTAAAATAAAAACGCTGTCACACAAAACAGATTAAAAAAACAGAAAACATACTCATAATTTGATTAATACATTGTTTTTTAAATTCAAAGAATATATCGCAATAACAACTCAAAATTTAGATAGAGGGCTGTAATAACAAATTTTATTGCGACCCAAGTTATTAAAAGGTTTGTTGTTACGTATATTCGAGACGTAATACGTAGAACTTGTCGAGTTCAATGAAATAATCATATTAACTTAAATATTTAAAGTAATTTTATATAATCAAAAGGTCATTAAACTAATATCATAAACGTTAAGGCACTTACATATCACACCGAAATACGTATACTCACACACGCACACACACACAGCTTTTATTGAGTAAATATAATATATGTCGTATAGTCTGTGTGTGCAAATGGATCACTTGATCATAAGTCGTCACCACTGCCCATTCTTTCGTCCTAATACACCAACAACTTTGACAACTAAGATTTTATTTCCATTGTGTCTGAAATTACACTGGCTTACTCACGATATAAATCCCACTGGTTGGCTAAGGCTAAGGGCCTCCTCTCCCTACAGCTTATTCCACCACAGTGCTACAACAATTCTACGAATTTCTCTATGGTGCTAGAACGTAATCACGGTGATAAAGTGGTATCCACTCAGACGAGCTTGCACAAAGACCTACCACCAATTAAAATTTTCTTTCATTATTCAAGAGATATTTACGTTAAAGAACAATGGAATCGAAATAAAATTAAAAGCAAAGACAAGTTCTAAATTGCACTATTAGTTGGGAGTTCGGCGAAGAAACAAGTGCAGCGGTAATCGAAATAGATTGTTTGTTCTCATTGTTACTGTTGTTGGAAGCCAGACCGTTTTTTTGCACTTAGAACAAAACACAACCAGCTTACATATGTATTTATCTCTAACCGGTTTACTAAGGATTATTGGAACTACTCCAGCGTGACTGGCTTACAAAACAATTGACATCAAAACTTTCTTGATCAACACTACACAATAAAAGCAAATCATTCCCTATCACAAACAATGTATCATCAATATCAGGATCGGAGATGTCTTGTCCTGTAATTACACCGGTTCACTCATCCTTCAATCCGGTACACAATGAGTTTACTTAATAATTACTCGATGGTAGGCCATGGATGGATGGTTACACCCACTCATCAGATATTCTACCGCCAAACAACAGTAATTAGCATTGTTGTGTTCCGGTTTGAAAGGTGAGTGAGCCAGTGTAACTATAGGCAAAAGGGAAATAACATCTTAGTTCCCAAGGTTGGCGCATTGGCAATGTAAGGAATGGTTAATTAATTAAAGCACCATTGTCTATGGGCGGTTGAGACCACTTGCCATCGGTTTCATGTAATAAATTATTTTTCAGCTGCAAAATAAAAAAGTCATTCTAAGCTTAATTCTTTATACCCTTTTCGTTACATTGTATATTCAAATGTTTATTTTTAATTCGTGTTGTAAAGTTATCGGCTTACTTATGACGTATCAGCAGTTGTTGTCTTTAAAGACTTTTTAAATCCTTTTTGTTTTTCTTCTCTCTGTCGTGTGCATTTCAGTGGTGTGGTCACTGACGAATGCGATACCGTTCTCAACCGTAAGATGGTTTGTCTCTGGTCCTTGTAATGGCTCGCTTTATCATTCCTAGTGGTTAACTCAGGTTCCACGTACATATGTATTGATGTTTGGTTAGATGCAATTGATTTGCTTGTGGCTATTGTCCAAATTCTGGACACAATTCCAGTAATAGAACTAAGATGATTCACTATTGATTTTCTTATAAATATTTTAAATTATTTGATTGCAGTATTTAATGTGTCTTATTAGGTAAGGCAAAGCCTCACTCTATTAAGTTGTCTTTTTGTTTTGTTTAACCGATTTAATATATATTTTTTTGTTAATTTTGTTGACTTCCTCAATCATCAATATCGCTGCCCATCTTTAAATATGGTGAAAAGCTATTATTTGTCCATTTCTAAATAATGTATGCTTGTATGTAGCGTAAAATTATGTATATATCATAATGTTTGTATAATACTTATACTTTATTATAAATGTTCTTATATAATAGTTATTATTTCCTATTTAAATGTCTTAACCTGGTCTCTACAAAATTTATTTCTTCAAAGATTGACCGTGAGAGAACGCTGCAAGCGATAAGACAGCCTTTGAGTACCATTTCTTGATTTTATTTTTGTTTCAATGCATGTTATCAGATATTTATATATTATGCAATTAAGTATTTAAAATAAAATAAGAATATTAATTAAATTTACATGTCTATATATACGTACCTAAAACCAATTTAAAAATTTCATACCCTAATACATACGTTTACATGAATATATGAATAAACACTATTAAATGGTGGATACTACACTATAGAGAAGTTGGTCGTGTATTCTAGAATAAATCGTGAAGGTAAAAATGTGGAAAGTAAAACATGTAACCACTTTATTGTGCTCACCTCTGCTCATGCAAATTCGTGATGTCAGCGCTGAACTGGCTGTTTATTGAGATTGCGCTGCCAACATTGGCTGTGAGATCCGATTTGTTACGTGCTTACCACCTGTGATTCAACTGGCTTGTTTCAAGTTTAAGACAGCGGTTCTTTTTTTATATAGGCTAGACATGTGAGACAAGGCAATAGATTGATCTATTTCGTTCCGATTTTTTTAAGTTATCTTTTTGGTGCGATATGAAAAAATGATAAGAGAGAATTTTTAAGATGCGCGGACAGGGTGACTGAAATCTACTTGATGAAGCTGCTCGCTGGACCGCCAACTAATTGTCAAGTCGCTCAAAATAGATCAAAAACTATTTTTAATTACTTCTAAGAAATAGTATTCATCCGAGTACATATGTCAAGTTGTCAAGTATTGTTTTTTTTTAAAGTCTGTGTGTAATTTATTTATATATTATCTTACGTTGGAGAAACGCATTCGGGTATATTTGATTAGCTTAAATGATGTCTGATAGACAATTGCTTGTGGCATGAAGTTCGCCTTTCGTACCTACTGTAACATATTTTTTTAAATAATTTAATTTCAAATAATTTCATACAAAACTCGTCGGTATAGTTTAGTAGCTAACTTATATGGGCTTAGATCTCTAAGGTTCTAATTCCCAGTCGAACCGAGAAATCCTCAGAAAACCTACTACCTTATCCGATTAAATTTATTTGCACAAACAGCGGCATTGCAGAGATTCCAACTAGTGATAATGTGCTTTCAGGTTCCGTCTCCATTGAATGCAGCTGCCGAAAATGGCAGCTTATTGAACGCGTACTATCCGATATTAAAGTCAGTTACGTTGATGGCCAAGTTGAAATAACAGTGCTTAGAAAAAAATAACACAAAGAGATATTCCACAATGGTGACTAACTAGATTATATTTATCAAAATGTAGAATAAAACTAATTACAAAAGATATAGATAGATATAACCGTATTAGTTCTATGAAGCAATGTCAAAATCTTTATTCAATATAGAATCGTTATATTTTCTTATTGATTTCCAAAATTACGGTTTGGAAAAAAAAGCAACTCAAACAGACTTAAACAGAAGAACCGGCGAAAGAAACTCACCGATTTTTTTTATATCTCTAGTATTACAATTATAGTTTTACATCGAAGTTAATATAAACATACTTTTAATTAAAATGAACAGATTCCAAATCACTTTTTCTAAACTCTGCCATAGTCTACAAAATAATTAGATTTGTAATACTCTTTAGAACACAAACATTTCTTAACGATTCTCATTCTTAAACGAATAAGTTAACTAAACAGCACTCGAATGAACAAGGCCATAAATGACCTGTGCGCCAGTTGCAAGGGACAGGTGGAATTAATACACAATTAGACCTAAATACCTAATCATGGACATGCATGGAATTACTGGATGTGTCAGAATAATTAAACACCACGTGATAGTGACGTAGCTATTAGTTGCATACGTTTCAAACTCATACTAAATAATATTATAATCGTTGTAGTGTGATTGTTGGTTTGTCTTTCCTTCACGCCACATCGAATTGATGTTATATTTGTTTATTTATAATCCATAATATTCGATACAATATTATACCCCAACAATTGCCATTTTATTGAAGCAATTTAATGAAATTTTGTATGAGTCAAATTTGAAACTCAAGCAATTAGTTTATCACAATTTAAAAGGAAAAGTAGTATAGATTTATTTTTTATCTAAAATAAATGGACGATCCCTATGCGTCGGATCTGAGAAGATTCTGTAATTACGTCGTGATATAACGGTTGAACGGATTTCACTGGAATTGAGAATGAAAATTGAAGATGTCTTAGATGTAGACGTCTGCTGTGGATTTGAAAAGCTTAAATCTCAAAAGTGCGAAATATCATGTACTAAAAGGTGATTGGAATTATACTTAAAAATATTTATTAATATATGTACTTGGTGGTAGGGCTTTGTGCAAGCCCGTCTGGTTAGGTACCACCCACTCATCAGATATTCTACCGCCAAATAACAGTACACTGTATTGTTGTGTTTCGGTTAGAAGGGTGAGTGAGCCAGTGTAATCACAGGCACAAGGGACATAACATCTTATTTCCCAAGGTTGGTGGCGCATAGGTGATGTAAGGAATGGTTAACATTTCTTACAGCGCCTTTGTCTATGGGCGTAGTGGTACCACTTACCATCAGGTGGCCCATATGCACGTCCGCCAACCAATGATATATAAAAAAAAAAATGTAAATTATATTTGACATAATTTTGCAACCAGCGAATTTGACTGAATTAGATTGCATACTATAAAAAAATATATATCATTAAGTTTTGAAAGTTAAAGAAATTGTTAAGTGCTCGAGTAGAATTTTCTTCGTCTGTAATTTCGTTTTACGCGTGTATCAGAGTATCTTTGATGCGGAAATATCGTAAAGTGTAGAGTGAGGATTTATTAATTGTCCTTTTAGAACGAATATCAATTGTCATTACAAATAATATGTTATATAATTACAAAAAAATACACACCAACCCATTGTTAAATCTAAGACTTATCGTACTCCGGACATTTTTACGTAGATAAGTTTCCGAGATAAAAACGAGCAAAGGAATTAGGAAAGTAATTTTCAAAGTACCACTCGCACATTTTGCATACATTTATTATAACTAAATATAACTTTTTCGGGTCGTAGATATAGTAACTGAGAATACATGCGTTTACTTTAGAAATTTCATTTAATGAACCGGATAGTTTTGATATGACTTGAGGGAAAGATTGTTAATTTGACTTTTTTATATTTCTTAATTTTTTTTATATTTAAACTATCTATTTTTATTTCTCGATAAGAACACATTTTGATTCAAGGTGAACATTTATTTTATGCACAGGTAGGTTAGTTTGGTTAACGGTAAATGGGGCACCTGCTCTGTGAAAAATATTTACCATTGTGTACATCGCCAATGCGCCAGCAACATTGGAAGCTACGATGTTAAGTCCACCGTACCTATAGTTCCGCTGGCTCATTCAGCCCTTCAAACCAGAATACTATAACATATTCGTTGATATTATGACATAATTTTGTTTAATATATTTGACTGGTTTATTAAGGATTCGATTTTTCGATAATGAATGTATTGCTTGGGAACCATAAAACTGCTTGCGGCATTTTAGTACACAATCGAATACTTTGCCCCAGGATGTATATGTATTGAATATGACCTCTCAATTATAATTTCAATCGGATAAAAAGTTTCATATTATTTGAGTCATAAGCCAAGTTATACCGTTACTTATGATAATTGGAAGTAATAATTCTTGGAATCTATCGATACACGTATAATTTATATGATTTATCAAGACTTATTAATAAACGTTTAGACTTCAAATAAATGGAAATCATTAATTTCCAAAAGTTAGTCTTTATTTGGCAGTAGGCCTTATACCTTTGCAAGAAAAAAACATATCGACAAAAAAAAATAACATATTGATAAACTAATATTGATGTTCTCCTGATGAGCTAATATTGCGGTACATATTGTTGTGCACTAGTGTGTGTAAAAATACAAGCGCACTCTCATTTCCTCACTCTTATAATCCGTTGGGATGACAAATCCGACACGACCGAAGACTTGTTAGAAAAAAATATTTACATTCCAAATTGAAATATAGATCAGAAGAAATCTGTTATGCTTTTTAAGACGATTTGTTTTATTTCGATGTCAAACAGGAAAACGTGCCTCTTGTTGTTACCTGATTTAATATCAAAAACGTCACGCGCGTCTCTTGTGTTTGGCTTCGGAATAAAACAAACATAGTTCCTAGAAGGGCCTGCACATTGTCGAAATAGCGATTTCCATGATGGTATATGAAAGTTCGTTAATATGGGATGTCAAATTGACAATGAGACGGATGCATGCAATTGACGTGCTCTCACAGAATTCACCCAGACGCTTGTCAAAATCAATGAGGAGGGAATTTGCGCTTCCTGCGGTATTGAACCTTATTTTACCAGACAAGAATTGTTTAGATTTTGTCCAATATTCGTTGTATTAGATAGACGTTTACCACCCTTTAGTTTTATTCCTGCATGAAACGGCCAGTGCGATTAAGAATGAACAAGAAATCTGACGTTAAGTCAGCTTTGCTTCAAACACTTTCTACATAGACATACTCATTTAATATATATCTAATACGTTTAAAGTCTACTTTCGCTACAACAAAAAAAGATGCAGATGATCTTTCATTTCTTTCATTCTTACCTGCCTTTCCATTCTCAAAAAAAGATAGAAGTATTTATGTTTAAAAGAATATCTTCTAAACATCACGAGTGATTGTGGCCACTTAATACCAGGTAGCGAATTTGTAAGACTGCCTGTCTATATTAAATAATAAAAGGATCTTTACAAACATATATAAAATATATTTTTAGATAAATGACACAATATGGAAATCGTTATCTATCTACAGTATCATTAAATGAATTATAATTTCAAAAACTACCAAAAGGTAGTAATTAGTATTATGAACAAGAACGTTCTCTCATAGTTAACAGCTACGTCAGTTGCGAGGAAGGAAATGCTTGGCGGTAATTAGTGAATGCTGACGTAGTGACGTCACTTGCTTTGTTAGCTTTTTTAAATTCATGAAAAGTATAATCGTCTTTCCCACGTTCTCTTTGATTTCGCAAAGATGACATTTCGTAGCATTTTGTCTTTGCAATCATTTTAAAAACACTGAGAATATTCTTTATCATTTACAGATTCATAATTTGGAACAAAACTTTAATAGTATTATACAAAGGGGTGAGTTTCTTTGAGTTTGCTCTCAGTTTTGTGCAGGTTTTAGACAGGAGCTAGATATAGGCAGCAATTTGCAAGCAATTTCCTGTGACCTATCAAATCCTCTGTATTGCAAACGATGACTTGTAAATGCCCTTTGTTACTTCTCTGCATCAAAGTGGTGTTAAACTAAACTTCCTTCGTCAAAATTTATTACTAAAATAATAAGTCACTTATAAATTTTCCTGATATAATAAATGCCAAATATTTGATGGATGGATGTTTGTTACGCAATCACGCCAGACCGGCTTAATCTGAATTAAATTTGGTTCAGAGATAGATTTTGTCCTGAAAATATATTAGTAACATTTTTACTCTCCACGGGTGTAACTGCGGGCGGAAGCGATTTTTTTATGTGATAACTGAGATGAGCAGGAGGCTCATCTGAAGGAAAGTGACTACCACCGCCCATGGACATTATCAACACCAGGGGTCTTGCAGGTGCGTTGCCGGCCTTTGAGGAAGGAGTACGCTCTTTTCTTAAAAATTCCCAGATCATATCGGTTATATAATTTAGCGTACATTTGAAGTATAAATTTTATCGTCAGCGCAAAGATTATCGATTTGACCGAATGAACATTCAAAACAATACCTATTGTTAATTATTAAATAAATTAACTATTTAAACCGCAACATTCCGCGTGGTCAATTCCATAATAGCACATCCCTGGATCATACAATTACTGGCTTGACTCTCGGTGTAACATAGTGGAGAAATCTGCATGTTTGTCAGAGAAAATTGAGCAATTTATGTAATTAATAATCCCTCCTGGGAGAATACAGGAGTAGAATTTACAAGCCATTACTATACTTTACAAAAACTGCCACGCGGCAAGTATTAATGTCTGGCTATTTATATATTAATATACAAGCAAAATCTTACTTCATTATGAACCCAATGGAAAATTTCATCAGTTCTACCTTATTAAAAACCTTACTTCTGTACCGTTATACGAATAACAATCAAAAACATATTTGTATGGGTGTTATACAGACATATTTTATTTCTATATTCTCGAGCGAAATTGTTACGTTCTGTAAAGAATAAAGAATTTTGTTTGCAAACGCCTGCTGCGAGATTCGCTTCTAACGCTCTATATTTATATAGCTCTTTTGTTGTCTGTATTACAAAATATTTTAAATTTATCATCTCGAGTTTGAATTATTAAATGTGATAAATTTAAATTATTCTGTGTTTCTCTCGTATATTACATAAATTATATTGTCAAACGCATTTGTTGGAAATATGAAATCTTATAGTTATATAATATGACTTCCTAGGTCTTTATACTACAGAATATCTTTACATACGTTCACAGCTTTTTTAGGCAGTTCAGGGCTATATTGATCTATATTAAATACACGATTAAGGTACTTAATTGGATAAGGATTAATGCTGTATTGCTTAAAATCTCTTCGTAAATAATCCATTATTTCTCGTAAAAAGTAAAGAATAAAAAATTATTATTGTGGGTTACCCCTGAGAGATCCATATCGCGGACTTTTTTGATGACCTTTTTACTGTAGTACATTATTTTGATCTATCTCGTAGGGTCCAGCCAGCGTTTGCAATGTAAGCGCATTTTTTTTAAATTTACGACCTCACATTTGAAACCTTTTAAATTAGCATAGTTTCTCAACTATATTATGCATGCATTATACATGTAATTCTTCCTCTTGAATCATTCTATCTATTAATAATAACCGCATCAAAATCAGTTGCGTAGTACTCTTAGTAGTTAGTTTCGTAGATCTAATCATACATAGTGACAGACAGACATCGGGAAGCGACTTTACTTTATACTATGTAGTGACATTAAATCGATTCTGATAGAAGAAATTCCTTCTCCCTTAATTGTATGCTTCACCAGGAGTAGGGGGCTTCTCTGTACCCCGGGAACTTAGGACTTGGAGGCCCACGATGGGCCAACCTTTGGGGCGTTACGGTAGCATGCGTAAGCGATCCCGTGATGCGCCCCCGTAAAGACGGAGTCGGTACCGCTGGTCTTTTAGTGGGTATTCCGGCGCCTTCAGCGCCGGCGAGCTCCACATATCCCCCCACATGATGTGGGGGAAACGCGTAATGCGTTTTTTCAGCGAGAAAAAAAAATACCCAAATTACAATGTTATTACTTATATACCCAAAAATTTTCTCCACGGTAGGTTATTTCCATCTCAAGTACTAACAATATTATTATTAATATTTTGAAACATTATATATTTATAAAATTGACAAGATTCGAAATATAGAACGGTATATAATATTCTGCGTAAAACGTTCTATTTTGTACAAAGTACGATCGTTCGCCTTTCACGGTTTTTATTTTCTGACCATATTCAATTTCCCGAGGCGTGTACGGTCTATTGTTGTGACTTAACTCTTGAGTTGACAGCAAAATTCTATGCTTCCTGAAATACAATTAGGGAAAGAGTGCGATGAACTACGGGAATGCATGTTAGAAAAAAGTGTTCTGGCAATTTTTTAGTTTTCAGTTTTAATTTTAAGCAATTTCTTTCATTTTCGTGAATGATACAATTTTATTTTTTATCTTATACGAAATGATTAAGTTATTCATTCGTTAATAGCATATCTTCATGATAAAAACATTTTTTATGTAGAATATTTTTGTGTTTATTCGATTTCTTTATGTTTATTTATTCTAGATATCCGTGATATCGAAGTGGTCGAAACATGTGAATTTTAATCGAAGACTGGGTTTATAATGAATGTCTAGCTCGACGTTGGAGGAAAATATTGTGAAGAAACCTACATCTATCGGACCTAAATCTGCTTACAATGTTTTAATGTATCGTTAAAATATGAACGTATCAGCAATGGGCATTATAATTATAAATTCTATTTAGGTACAAAGAATATCCAATCAAAACTTAATATGATAACGCCCAAAAGTTGCTCTCCTCGAAACATAATCAGAACATGCTATACCAGGTGGTATGCTTGGAGTTCAGAGTTGGTCTTTGTGATACTAATGAAATAACTACCCTTCTTTGAGTGCGGCAGAACTTCATGAACCAAATACTACAGCATAGCGTTGCAAGTAATTTGAAAGCAATTTAGCATCGACAATCCATCTGCACTGCATACTTAGCAAGAGCTTACGAATCATTCCTCTGAATTATTTGCATAAACAGAAGCGATGAACGAACAAGTAATATTCGCTTCGATACTCGTTTGTGAAAAAACTGTTTTTGTGAACATTTTGTAACACGGGGAAGTTCCCGGATGCTTTGTAATTTTTATCTAATATATTGTACACCAAATATTAAAAATGTAAAATTGAATAATTAACAATAGGAACTCTTTACATAAAAGCCCTAATACTATTACTTAGTACTGATAGTTGTAAATTGTAATGTTGTAACTTTGTTTTCCTTTCTCGTAAATTTTTGAGATACCTCAGTATTTAATTTAAGGAACTCGTACGCCCTGTCCTCTCCCTGAGAGCATTCGTCTTGGCATTCCAATAATACCGCCACTTGGGACTTATAGATAGGGTGTGACAATTATAGTCCATGACTAAATAGCCATGGCAACTAAGCTGGTAGCTACGTAATCTGTGGCTATGAAGAGGATGGTGGCTGGAATTGCCTCGCGCTGCCGTCCACACTAGCAAGGACTGCTAAGGATTATGATGAATCTCGTTCTCTGAGAGGAACTCCACCAAGCCTTCTTCTATCTTAGCTCCCAAGGATAGCCCCACCTACCTAAAGTAAAAAAAAAAAAAAGTTCTAGTTCTATGGTATCAATTTGTATTATACTGAAAATTTAATTCCAGTTAAATATACAGATATTAAACGTAAATAATATTTGCTTACGATAGATCTAATTCTTAATTGTAATAACTTATATCCAATTATGTGGCTTCTTCCACGTGTAATGTAATTAGATATAATTCAATTCTTGATATTCTAACTAGCACATTACGCGAACATTTAATATTCTTCAAATTGAACTTGTCGAAAATTGATTTACTTCACAATTTGACTTGTAAGTTAAGGTTTCTCCGTAAGATATATTCAATTTCCTGAAGCGAGCACAGTGGTAAGTGCAATATGTCACCTCTTTTGTTGAGAGACATTTCAATTGAGTTAAAAGCAATTCCATGTTAATTGAAATATAATATTTGCATTCATATAATAAATTACCGTCGAAACTGTCTGTCTGTCGAAGAGAAAGTAATAGTATCATCACCTCTCTATTCATGGGTATCATAAATGCTAACTAAGTATATTTTTGCTGTGTTATATGGTAGTGAAAACCCTATCCAAAAGTTAAGCTTTCCCATGGGATATCAGCGCTAGCAAGTCGTGTAAAGATCGCTAGCTCTTCCAATTCATTGATAAAGGAAAGTGAATGATGTTTAAGCGCTGAGAGCGTTTGAAAATTATTGCTTTCGGAACTATTGTTCCTGATAAATTGTCAATCCGAAATAAAAGCAATATTAATCACCTGTCTCACAATAAATAGCCTATACAATCCGGAAAAGGAAATCGTTGCACCTATTCAAGGAATGTAAGCATTTGCCGCTTAACTTTAGATATGGCTCTATATAAAGACAATGTGGCTCGTAACTTAAGTTTACCAGAACATTGGGACAAGCATCATTACATTTTTCAAGTTTTACGAGCCTTGCTTTGTAAGATATAACCTGTAACTCTATAAATTCTTACGAAGATCGGAAATACTCGGAACTTTTCCGTATAGGAATAGAAACTTCATTCGGTTTTTTACTACAATTGATCTTTGCAATTCGCTTATAGTTCTCGGGTATCTAAGTTTTTGGGACAATTTTATTATTTAGGACAATTCTGAAACTCGATAAGATTAATAGAAATATCTTTGGGGTTAGCTGAGCACGATCTTATTTGGGATTAGTCTAGCAATCTACTATATTTTTTATTGTCATTGACAAATAATTGTCCTTTATCATAAAATGGAAAATATTATATTAAATGTACTCAAACATATTAGAGACATTTTATACTTAGTTAAGAGATAGATGAAAACCTGGCTTCGCTTGGGTAAAATAAATAAAACTAAACAAATATAAATATACTAAATACCGTACCCCTGGACGAAATTATTATTTAGAACACACTTTCTGAACGCACCAGTAAACGTCAAACATGGCCGCCCGTTCAACTGTCATGTCATTGAATTTCATGGATTCAATATCGAAATATCTCGATTATAAGAATTTTGTGGATATAATATGTTATCGACTAAAAAATCATTAATTTTTAACGAACTATAATTGTGGATAGGTTTCGATCGGGTCTATCCTAGACCTGCACGAAATTATTAATATAGATTTTAATGTATTTCTCAAATTGACACGCTCCAACAGCTTACCAGAATACGAGCGACCATGTAACGACAAAGAGGCAGATCGATCAATATAGTCGATCGATGTATTGATCGATATATAGTAAATCGATGTAGTTGAATTTTAGGTTATTTGTTATTGACCCGAGCCGAGAGCCGAGATGGCCCAGTGGTTAGAACGCGTGCATCTTAACCGATGATTTCGTGTTCAAACCCAGGCATGCACCACTGAAATTTCATGTGCTTAATTTGTGTTTATAATTCATCTCGTGCTCGGCGGTGAAGGAAAACATCGTGAGGAAACCTGCATGTGTCTAATTTCAACGAAATTCTGCCACATGTGTATTTCGCCAACCCGCATTGGAGTGGTGGAATATGCTCCAAACCTTCTCCTCAAAGGGAGAGGAGGCCTTTATCCCAGCAGTGGGACATTTACGGCCTGTTAATGTAATGTAATGTTGTTATTGACCCTCATTAAAAGTTGTACAATTTCTGTATTTTAGTTTGAATTAATTTAATTTAATGTATCGATATAAAATAATATAGTCTCGATTATTTTGTAGTAAAGCTATCTGTAATAACGAATTCAAAAGTAACCGCAGGAGATGATCGTGAAATGTCAAAAAGTGGTATTCGACGTCGGTTATATTAATAAATAAAACAATTAATACCGTGATCAAAATAACTTCTGTATCGAATTTTACTATAGCCCAGTAAGTATATTTAAAATTAGTTTTCTTTCCTTTTAATAATATTGTCTAAGTGACGTTTAAATTTTTAAGATCTTTATACACTTAAACGACTATACGTTTTTCGAACCCTAGTATTGAATAAGGCCTCGTAGACTGACTGACCTTTAATTTCTGCAAAATTTAATTGAATGTGCCATGTCGATAATGGTTCGAATTCATGGATAACTAATGACTAGTATTCAACTATTTAAATCTAATGAAAGTTTTCAATGGTATGGCTTTCATTTTATCGTTTTGAAACAATTTCCGTGAAATCTGTAATATTTACTTTCAATCGTTTGATCCAAACCGAACCATACATACGATTAAAAAGCGTAATTTATTATTCCGAAAAAAGGAAGTTACATTTTTTATACTGGGAAGGAATTGCAACAATTAACAGCACAACTAAGTTAGGCTACAGCCACATCTGTCGAACAAAACACGGGTGCAACTTGGAAGTTGTTGTGTGTAGTTATTCTACTTGGTCGAACGGGTCATAGTGAAGCAACTCTCTGATTGGACACCGAGGTAGATTTGTTTGTTGTTGTTGTGATGTAACATTTTAGTATAACTCAGCCTTTCTAGTATATTGACAGCCTCATATTACACTTGACGATGACCCTGAAGACCCAAAGTAATAAAGATTTATATTCAAATAAAACAATATTTTTTATAGTTAAAATAAATTAACATAGTTATTACAAATAAAAAGTAAACGTTTCATTTGATATCATCTATTTCTGTAAATACATGATAACTTACATGAGAAAAATTTCCGAGAGGAATCGTAAGGAAAATTGCGTATGACGTGCGGTAGGATGTATTTCCGGTGGGAAATAGCTGGCTGCAAACTAGCACTGCGAGGTCTTTGCTCAGGATTGCATATTAGGATTGATTAAAAAAGTTTATTAAGCTATATATTAAAGAATGTCGTCTAGAAATCTTTATTATATTATATTATTGTATTGTTATGCTTGAATTTCGACGTTGATAGAGAATTATGCCAATTAATGAATATATAAATCTTTATAAAATTTTTATGTTTAATCATTTTAATGTTAAAATAAAGCAATTATTGTTCAATAATAGAAATAGTCTATTACATTGATTATGATATTATATAATAATATATTTAATCAGTATGGATTCGTGAAAAAATGGCGTTTTGAATGTCAACGAAGTTTTTGACGTAAAATTATATAGCTTGTATTAATGTCGTATTATTAATAAAGGATCTATTAATCAAAAATTGTTTGTAGAACATAATATAATAGAGCTATTATAAGATAGCATAGTAAATATAAAATATTATATATTTTTTAAAAATAATTTTATCATGAGGTTAAAGTTAGTCATTTCTGTTGTAAGAAATGAGGAAATCAATATTTAAGATTATGTATAATAAATACACCAGTACACAGAATATTTATTTATTATAATGTTTTATTTTATAAATATTATAGTCCTGAAATTAAAAATCCAGTTAACAAAAAATCTACTATTGCCAATCCATGCGCGACGACTTTCTTTTGTTTTTTTTTTTAATAATCATTTTGCGCGGGAAAACATCTTGTATTATTTTTTAAAGCCATACGAATGACGTTCAAAAATCGATAACACTTTTATAAAATCGGATATAGTAACAAAATATGAGTTTATTAAATGTATAACTATATTATAAATGTAACTAGATAAATAAGTATTTCTAACATGTGGTTACATTTTAAGACATATATTAAAGATTTTTTGAAAAATCTTGGCCCGAGAGGGTACAGTACCGAAGTTAACATTTTTTCGATATTCGAAATATGGATATAGGCGAGTGGTGAAGACTATGAAAATGAGGATTAATGTTTCTAAATTTAGTTAGAAAATAAAAAAAAAAATATTTAAGCTTCTGCTTAAAAGTAAAATACCACAGTGTTTTCCAATAACATATCCTGTCGTGTAAAAGGCATAATACAAGCCTTAGTTTATTCAATAGAGCTGACGACCCTCAACATTTCTCATAACATTCTCTTCGAAGCTGCAAGTTTTCCATACAGCGTTTTACACTTAATATATTTTCATGTGTCTGTCTGAAAATAATATACAATCATATGAGATTTTTAACCCTAGCATAATATAAGCATTTAATTTGCATAATTTATAATGATTAAATGTTATTATGTTAAACTATTTCGTCTTTATATTCCCTGTTTAATCTCATTTGTTGTTTAAATTTAAAATATGAGAAACAGTGCTTTAGCAGAAGACAATTTAATGCGACCGTTTTATCTCTGTCTTGGTCTCATACTGAGATGGTGCTCCGGTGAATTTAGTTTAAAGTATTTTTCTATTGCAATCACGTATCTATTTGATAGTATGTAACGTTGCGGGATTTCTTTCGCTTTATACATTTTTACTGACGTCATATTAAACAAGATTGTTTTGAATAAATAACCGTTTGTTGAAACTAGGGTACAGAGGCACATTACGTTTAAAATGTGTAACATCGAATTAAAAAAAAAATATATATATATTTTTAAATTATTACAAAAAGTATTTTTATCATAAAATAAACGTTCTAAATAAATAAAATAAGTAACAAATACTACTTAAAACGGTCTCTTAAATTTATTAGCCACTATTAATATCAACGATTATATAGATGATAAAAAAGCGTGGAGCTAATACTTGTTGATTTCCACGAAAGAGGTATTACATACATAGATGTATTATACAATTGTATTTAACTGATATGACTTTGTATTTTTAAATGTTGAAAAATAATAACTATTGAGTTTCTTGCCGGTTCTGCATTCCGAACCGATGGTAGCTCCACATATACTCATACAGTTTGTTAAATGTCGATTCGTATAAGCCTACTTGAATAAAGTATATATTCATTTTGATAACAGAGTTAGAAAGATTATTAAATCAAAGAATTATATCAAACTTAACTCATTGTATTTACAGTCAATACTTCTTTCGGTTTTTGAATTCTCATACTTATTTAAAAATACCGTCAAGTCAGTACACATAATTAAGAATTTACATATATTTTTTCATACAAAACATCATACTACATTGTTCGTCATCTTTGCTTATAAATATATAAATATTAATAATAGTATTATATTAAATAACAACATAATAATAATCAAAAGCAGTGGCAAATACCTATATTTTGGTACGCCATACATTTTGTATAAATATAAATCGTAATTTCAAATACTTCTAATTTACCTGAAACCGAATGATCTTACCTGAACTGTTTCCTTCAATTTTACAACATGTAGCATTGTATTTATAAATGATTAGTGATTATATATAAATAAGATTACGAATAAATTGACTTATTTAGTCGTGACGTCAGTTAGTTCCATCTTTAAGTGTGTATACAATGATGTAATAATCTGAGGGCAATACTCGAATGCACTCCTTATAAAGATCAATTCGCCTCAACGTCTGAGCTGGCGACGCTATATCCAAGCGTAATCGAGATACTAGATGGAGCTTGGCTCAAATAATGCAAAATTTATTCATTCTTGAATATTTTATATGTTATTTATAATAAATTTAAGTAAAACGACGCAAAGTAATTTTGTCAGAACTCAGGGAAAGATACTACACAAAGCTTAAGGGGCTCAAAGGACAATAACAAATGTCTTCGGTCTCAAATGTGGCTTTTGAGTCTAACGTTACAAGGCGCCTAATGTACTACATTAATCCCTCAATGAATTCTATTTATAAATGACAATCATTTATATTATGATCACAGATCAGAATTTGTAAACAATGAAAGTCTACAAAAAAGCAATTTTCTTCGTCATTTCATTTATAATGGGCACAGTAAAAATAGGAAATGTCTCATAATTTGGCGACAAGATATCTACTTGCCTTTTATATACAGGGTTGTTGGTAATTCGACGTATTCCCGTTCGCAGGTGATAGAGGTGACTATTTGCGATAATTTTAATCCCCATATGCACGATGCAAAAGCGAACCATTTTTGAGTTACCGCGTTTTTTAGATTTTTTCAAAATAAGTCAAAAATACAAATTCAAAGATTTATTTAAAAACAAGTAACAATTACTAATAACCCTGTATATCGAACTATTGTTCTTTACAAAAACGTCCTCAGCTATGTCCTCTGAGAAGACTTTTATTACAAATAAATATACATCTGACGACCTCTGTGGTCGAGTAGTGTTTACACCGTTTTTAATGGGTACGCCACTCCGAGGTCCCGGTTTGGATCCCCGGCCGAGTCGATGTAGAAAAAGTTCATTAGTTTTCTATGTTGTATTAAGTCAGGGTGTTTGTGGTCGTTACTTCTGATTTCCATAACACAAGTGCTTTAGCTACTTACATTGGGATCAGAGTAATGTCACATACATTGTTGTCCAATATTTATTTATATCTTGTAACTTGCATATGGTATAAATACTTGGACATATCGTCGTAAGCAAAGAATAATACTACTTGGTGGTAGGGCTTTGTGCAAGCCCGTCTGGGTAGGTACCACCCACTCATCAGAGCAGGTGGCCCATATGCTCGTCTGCCAACCAATGTCAAAAAAAATCCCTAAAAAAATAAAGCTATATTTATGTATCACTCAATATCACAATAAAAAAATACAAAACAAAATAGTTCTGATCAAAGTTTTATTTAAACATAGAATAGCATAGCATAGCAACAGCGAATAACGATTAAAAATGTCGCTAACATATGGATAATTGCAACAATAATGACATGACAATTGATATAGTCATTCAGTTTACTTTTCTTTTAATGATATGGAATGGCAAATAGATAAATGGTCATTACCATATTGGTAGCAGCGATAATCTGCGATATTTTCAAATTAATGTCGTATTCTTCCTTATAATTAATGACATAATTACGTTAGAGGTATAAAATAATTTATACTTTACGACTTCGAACGTTGATGTCTAATTATTAACGCTTGACTTCCTGAATATTATTAATGATGGCAGTAATTGTTTCGATCAACCCGAAGTACCGTTGGATGCGCTATTACAATTACTGGATATTATTGTCACAAGGGACATAACAATGGTTGACGATTGGCAGAGCATTGTTATTAAGTATAATGTCAAATACCTAACACCAGCAAAGCTATTATGAAATATTGAGAGCCGATTTACGGTGATTTGCTATTTTGGTGTTTATTTTTACTAAATATTTTTTTAAATTTACAAGAATTGTTAACATTGGGGCCTTAACTTTAAACAAATAAGAATAAAAAATGTTACTGTACAAATCACGACCGCGTAGAATGGTGGCAAGAATCAAAGAACATTTTTCATTGAATCGCAATTCCGATCCCAAAAATGAACCAGCCCTCCTATCACCAGTGGAGGCAAATGGACCTGGACCTTGACCTTGATCTTGCACTTTTACGCCAAGATCCAAGGGTTTCAAATGCAAAAAGTCATAATCGTGTATAAATTTCAGATAACTTAGTTCTGCGTTTTATTCTAAGTTTGTTCAAAAATAATCATTACCATTTTTCGTATCGTTATTTGCTATCGTAAAAACTATCATGGCATATTTCTGTTATGTTTGTGTTTCCTCTTCTGTATGTCAACGTAAGAAAATGTTACATAGCTATTGGATGAAACTCTGGCGGTTAGATATTTCTTGGTGAACAGTAGAAAAGTTTGGTGAACCGGCAAACCTTCTCGTTAAAACTAAAAAATCTATAGGACATATTTTAGGGACTGTTGCTTACTTCATTATAAATTATTATTAATGAATTACTTTATATTATATTGTGGTATTTAATGTTTGTTGTCAATCAAAACGAAAATTACAATTGCTTTGAAATAAATCATGCCTCAGAAAATTAGATAATTTTGTATATTAAAATATAAGATAGAAATAGTCATGATGTGATCGATTAACTCACAATTTGCGCTAAAAATTATGAATTTTTCCAATTAAATTCATTTTATACCTAAATAATTTGAATTAAAGTGAACAAAATCAGATATATTTTTTTATAAGCACATTACAACTTTTGAGTACAACTGAAGAGTCTACTAATAAAAAACACGTACAAGATTAAATAATATTTATTCTTCCCTATCAATTAAATTACGAGTCAAAACCGAGCCAAGCGCTCATTTGTCAGATGCTTAATTTGCGGTTACAAATCAATTCTTGCTAGGCGGTGAAAGAAAACATCGCGAATAATTCAACCACATTTTTTTTTTATTAATTTATTGGAGTATATTAGGAGCATTCAAAATCAAAATATTATTTATTCAAATACAAACAAAGCGTATAATTAAATGTTAAGCTACCACCAGTTCAAAAAATAGATTCTACCGAGAATAATGCATTTTCTTAGAAACTTGTAAGCTTACTAAGATACTACAGAGGTACGTAGTTCATAACTGACTAGTGGCACTGTAATAAAAGTTTCTATAGGCTGATTATTGCGGCTTCATTTGCCGTCTTACAGTTCTTTCAGGGTTTCAAAGCCTTATATCCAGTAAGAATTATTGAAAGCTAACTTTCCGTATTCAATTCCGATTATACGTGCCTCTCTGATACACTTTGTAATGTGGGTTATCATTATGTTTTTTCGGTTTTTAGGTTTGTAGGATGCGGTGTTCAAAACAAAAAATATGCGTTTAAACGGTACTAGAACCGTTTTCACTGAAATAGCTGAATCAAACCTAATTTTGAAAACAAACCAGTATTTCTTTACATTGGATTTCACCATCACCATAACAATTTTAATGGAATATTCCACCATACAATAGATACGTACATATTATATGATGATTCTTTTTCTAAAACGTTGTATTCATTTCCAGTTTAATAAATGAGGAAAATTAATAAATATATTCTTAGTAGGCTTCTGGTAAAGATTCCTCAAGGTAAAATTTTGGGTCATTTCCTATATTTGGCATAAATAATTGTTCTTCATTACTGTATTAAAAGTATTTGTGTTTTGTATTTTAATGATGTTTCAATCTCTCTATATATTGTTACAATGATCCACAATCATCCAATTGTTTTCCTTATGACAGCTCAATCACTTTTAAAATAAGAAATAGTGTTACATGCCAGTATTAAATGTTATTCCATATAAAATAATATTAACTAAAGTTGTACAAATTATTGAACAATTAATTACAATAATAATTGTATATATTTATAATATGTAATAATAATAATAATGTGATATTATTAATGATATAATTAATTATGATATCCTATGACGTAGCACCGTATTGGTGGCTAGGGCTAGTCTCTAACAATTATTATCTGCTTTGTTGGTCTTGTTGATAGATATAAGGCCGCAGATCCCACAGGTTCTGGATTTAAACTCCAGGTCGGACTGATAAGAAGTTGTTGCGTTTAATATCGAAAAATTCCCGGTAACAGGCCGGAGTCTTGAAGTTGGAAGTTTGTACACTCCCGTACATCGAAAAGCACGAAATTCCGTTGGCTCTGACGGTGAAAGGTTTCCGCACGTATCGGATTTGCTGTCCCAAAGGATTATTAGAGTGAGGGAATAAAGAGTGCATCTGTTTTTGCGCACACACTTGTGCACTCGCACATATCATGTTTGTTGGCTGGTCTCTCTTTAGATTCGCCGTGGCCGAAATCGGTTAGGAGGAAATCATCTTCATCGATATATTATTACTGATGTCCCTTGTACCCATAAGTCAGAATAACGCTACAAACTAGATCTCAGCAGTACATAGTATTGATATTTGGTGGCAGAAGAATTATTATATCAATTCTTAATTCATCTTAAACGAAATGTAATATTTCATAGAACTAAAACTTCAACGATAAATCACAGTGCATCGGCGGGAAAGTATGTTCCTGGCTGTCAAAGTTTATAGCACTGTGTAAATTTCTAAACTTCAGTCGTTAATCATTCATTTAATCGGTTCTATTGAAAAAAAAAACGGGTGTGAATTGCGAACGCTAATTTAAATACTATTTCTAATTTTACATTATATTTTCGAACAATTTGCAACGTCGGAGATCGGGGCTCCCTTCAGAGTTATTATGACAAAGTAAGAATACTTAAGAGCCAAGATGGCCCAGTGGTTAGAACGCGTGCATCTTAATCGATGATTTCGGGTTCAAACCCAGGCAGGCATCACTGAAATTTCATGTGCTTAATTTGTGTTTATAATTCATCTCGTGCTCTGCGGTGAAGGAAACATCGTGAGGAAACCTGCATGTGTCAAATTTCAACGAAATTCTGCCACATGTGTATTTCGCCAACCCGCATTGGAGCAGCGTAGTGGAATATGCTCCAAACCTTCTCCTCAAAGGGAGAGGAGGCCTTTATCCCAGCAGTGGGACATTTACGGGCGGCTAATGCTTGCAACAATATTATGTAACTGTAATAATATTGATAATTATGAGTTTAAGGGAGACAAAAAATCATAAACAAGGGAATTAAAATTGTAGTATCTTTTCGGCAAAGTCATCATTTTTGAACCAGGTACTCGCAGGTCTCGGAAATACTATTGTTTGGTGCAGTTATCAGTAAGTATTATATATGAATAATAAAAAATATGGATCTAGTATTCGTTGCTTTTCGAGTAGATTACATATTTTTAATTACATATATAAAAAAATTCACTGTTAACATTACAACGTACAATATCATTGGTTTTCCATGCCTAAATACATATATAGGTATATAGGTATTCAATATATTTAAATTAAAACATGTATCCCAGGGTCCACTCAAATTTTGAATCGGAACAGAAAAATACTAAGTATTGCTATTTGGCGGAAGAATATCTAATGAGTGGGTGGTACCTACTGTAACGACCTTGCACAAAGCCCCACCACCAAATGGTGCAAAATGAAAATATTTATCTTTATGATTATCAAACATAATAATTATGAACTACCAATTATATTTTTTTTTAAGTTAAATGGTAATATAAAAATATTTTGTTGTGTTTAAATATTTTATTTTAGTCAAAGCTTTGTATTTTTTGTGTCGTAATAAACGAATGCACTCAATTATTTTATATAATATCTAATTCGTGGTCAACGCATTTCAAAAGTAAAAACAGTGAAGCCAATTGCAAGCGCCGTGTGCCAGATTCCGAGAACAGATAGTTTCGGGGCTGGCAGTACATAAATCGTGATACAAATAGCCTGGTTCCCACCCCTTGCAAGCTTAATGGTCTGTCGAATCGCTACGAGTAACTATAGTGTTCGTGATGTGGAAGCATTTTGAGTTTCTATGTTTTTACCAGTGTTTGAAATACTGAATATGATGAATTGTTCGTGTATATATTTCAAATTATTGACGAAAGTAAGTCTGTCCGTTTGTTACGCGTTTAAAACTAGCCACTGAACCGAATTTGATGAAATTTGGTAAGAAGTTATATGATGTGAATTAACATTATATTACTTAATAAAAAAATGTAAAGTGACAACCCTTAAATGACCCACCGCTTGGCAATGACTCATCACCCCTAAGCAGGAATTATGAAGCTAATTTCACCCGTGACGTTTCTTACTGGTATGTGAAGGTCTTACAAATGGAGCTTTCGCGCTGATTCCCTGCTGACTGCTCGCCGGGCGAGACTTTCGTTTCAGCGTAACGACAACTAATTCATATGAACTATTAAGTACTTAATTGTAACATTTGTTAATTAATCGATTAAATATATAAATTGCATTTATATTTGCCTATAAAATGAATCACGTCATGTCAGTGTTAACTAAACTATTTATTTAAGTGGAGCTGATTATTTATTGGTAGAATAAGTGATAAATGAGAGGTACACTTATAAGATATCAATAGTCTTACTTTCCCAAAAGCAATGACCAAGTGTAGTAGCTGTATCGCAAGCTCAGCCAGCGTACTATTTGCCACCTAATTTACCAAGTCAGGGTGACTTCTGACGCTCTTGTACTCTCGACACTACTAGAATATGTGTCTGTGTGTGAAAAACGCGAGTGGGGTCAGTGGGTCGTAAATATAGACTGTGTGTCAAATAATCTTAGCCGCAGTTCCAACGTAGAAGCAATCTTAAGTTTGCAGCGGAGAATAACAATCCGCACAGTGGTGAGTTCTACGAGCTGGCAATAATTCTAGATACGCGAGATTCTATAAGCCGATATGGGAAAATGTTTCATCATTTATTTAAATTAAAGAATATTTTTATATTATACAATACAAAGATCCCTAAGTAAAAATATCAATGAAATTTAAGTATTCTGAGCGCGCTAACCATTCCTTAAGTTAACGTGAACTTCATGGAAATTAACCTATTTATTTTATGCAGAAAATTAGTCTCGCTATCTGACCCAGTACAAATACATACTAAAGATTTGAATTGAATAATTAATCATCTGGATTATTTAATGAATTGTTTTTTAATTAGTTTAATTAATAAACATTATATAATATATTATTATTATACAGGATAATTGAGTAAGTTAAGTGCACTTCAAAAGGGATATGGGGGCAATTTTGGTCATTACATTTTATTTATTGACTCACATCGACCACATTATAAATACAGGTCTAGTATATTTGGGTTTCGTTCCATGAAATACTAAGGCTTTAATTTACCTCTTAAACTAGAATATTGCATCGTATTCTGGGAGACTCAATACAAAATAATCAACCAATAAAGACGAAATTTAAGATATGTAACATATCGTCTCGAATCTCACTAACCTTCTATAAAAATAAAATAAAGGGCTTGCCATGACCATTTTATAATCGGAAATGATTGGACCGTCAATTCTTTTACATCATGCTTTTATCTTACGTCATAAATGGTACATTATATTCTTTAACAAAATTATTAATAACATCGGTGTGTCCAGGGTTCCATATTACCTTTCAGAATACCAAGAAATATCTGTAATACATTTAAAATAAAAATACTAAAATGATCAGTTGAATGTCCTGAATAATTACATAAAATAAGTTAAGATTTGATTGTCTCGTTGGTCTAGTAGCCAGTTTATAATACAGTAGAGTTCAAGGTTATGATTTCGAAGTCCCAGCATTACATATTTATTTCGTTTTTCAAGGTTGGAAATTAGCAGTGTTACCTCTACTTCTCTCTTAACTTTAACACTCTCGTGACTCCATACGTAAAGATATTACTCATGCAACATGCTCTAATAATCCAAATCTTCTAAGAATCAATCTTTTCTTTTAAATATTTATTGCAAAGTTCTCATAACCCATTGGTCAGGGTGAAAATAGTTAATTTGTATTATATTAAAGTTATTACGAGCAGACGTTTAAAAAAAATAAAATAAAAAAAAAATCCAAATCGTGGTGAAATATTTACTAATAGCTTTATAGATATAGCTTTTAATTGAAAATAATAAATAATTACTAATTTTATTTAAAAATAACATTATTATAAAGTGAAATAACCAGAATGCAAGTAAAACGGCGAAACGTTTTATAAATAAAGAATTAAGATTTAAATTAAATACATTATCAAGTTACAATTTATGACGAAGTTATAATTACAAATAATATTTAAATTTAGATTAAAAAGCTACAATATATTTATTCTTATCTGAAACATGATTCGGCGAACAACAAAGCTTTAATTAAAACAAGTAACGTTTTCTTTTGTGAATAAAACGAGGAAGTTTAACCAAAAAGTGTTGTTATCTAAATATGATTCCGTAACACATAAAAAATTCAATTCTTCATTTCCTATTTGCATATATTTTTTTGTTTATTTTAAAATATAATTTTAATTCTAATATAATAATGACGTTGTTATTTTAATAAAATTTTAATTCTTTAACAATACGTGTTAAAGGATAGTGTTAGTGTTATCTGTATTTTTTCTTTTTTATAATAGGTGGACAAGTGGTAATTTCATAGTAAGTGGTCACCGCTGCCCATAGACATTTGTTCTTTAAGGAATATTAACCGTTATATCATTATATCATCAATGCGCCAGTAACCTTGGTAACTAAGATTTGACGTTCCTTGAGTCTATAATATACTAGCTCGCTCACCCTTCAAACCCGAGGACCACAATACCAAGTATTGTTGTTTGACGGTAAAATATGTGATGTATCATTGGTCCTACTCAAACAGGTTTGCACAAAGTCCTACCAACGAATAAGACAAGTGTCTTTAATGTTTTCAGTACTAATAAAATAAGAACAAATACAAAGTCACAGAAGAGCTGAATCAGCTCTGATTAAAAAAAATAGTTATTGTTAACCACCAATGTATCAGTAATAATACACTGTTGACATCGATATCAACAGTGCATTATTACCTTAAAAATCAGTGAAGTATCATTAGCAAACAACACATTATCTTTAACATAGAAAGGAAGATCATTTACATATACTAGAAATAGAAAAGGACCCAAAATTGATCCTTGTACGAGAATACCTGGAACACCAATTTTTACCGTAGATACAAAAGACTTTATTCCATTAATTAATTAATATATAGGTTTATTATTTATAGGTTTGCCAAATAATAAATTGTAATCTCATCTAAAGTATATTTATTTTTATTAAAAATTGGTAGGGGACCATCTGATGGTAAGTAGTCATCACAGCATAGATAGAGCCGCTGTAAATAATATTGACTATTCCGTATATCACCAGTGCGCCACCATCTAGGAACTATATGGGAACAAAGTTATATCTCATGTACTTGTAATTACAATGCCTAACTCACCCTTCAAACTGGAACACAAAAATACTTCATGTGGGGGAAACGTAAAGGCTAGTGTCCAGCCAGATAAGAAAAATATAAGTATAATAATTAATTTGATTCATAACATACGTTTGCTACTTAAATTGTGGTTAAAGAGTAACTATTAAGTTTCTTTATTGATGATAAAAAAGCGTGGAGTTAATGCTTGTTGACTTCCAGGCAGGAGACATAACATACATATATAATTGTATTTAACTAACATGACTTTATTTTCAGATGTTGAAAAAGGGTACTGAGTTTAAATGGCGATTCAAAAGTACTTGTAAAAGCCTACTTGAATAAAGTATATTTTGATTTTATATTCTCAGTATGATCTGCATTCCGAACTAGTAGTAATTTAAATTGTGTTTTAATCTTGTAATCCATTTCGACTTTGATTTCTTACAATTTCTACTAACTCTTGATTAGAAACAATTAGAAACATTTATTCACGAAGAAAATAATACGATCTCTTAATTACGTTACAACAATAATTTCTCTTACTCACTGATTTTACATCCATAAGAAGATAAACAATTGTTACTTATCACTGAAATAAATTCGTTAATTTTTAGAAAGTATGACTTAAATTCAATTACGTTACGAAATTTGAAAAATTTAGTAATATTCCAAGTTGCAAATAAATTTTAACCTCAATGAATCTCTCACAATACACACTAAGACGGGTTATTAATCCATTAATCTTAAAAATTAAATTTGAAATTTATACCTAAGTTAGATTTTCTGCTCACGGACATAGCGACTGGCCAAAAGCCAAGTGGAAACATGTAGAAATAATATGAGAAGAACAGATAGGTAATACCTTCCTCAAATCAAAAGAAATTTAAAAGAATTGGATTTGTTTTATGATATCGGTAGACGGACGAGCAAATGGGCCACCTAAGTAGTAGTAAGGTAAGTAGCCAACACCGCCCATAGACAATGGCGTTGTAAGTAATTTTAACCATTCCTTACATCGCCAATGCGCTACCAACCTTGGGAACTAAGATGTTACGTCCCTTGTGCCTGTAGTTACACTGGCTTACTTACCCTTGAAACCGGAACACAAAAATGATGAGTACTGCTGTTTGGCGGTAGAATATCTGATGAGTGGGTGGTACCTACCCAGACGGGCTACCACCAAGTAAAGTATTTTTATTTATAATTAGACTACCTACCAGATGTGCTAATTGATCGATTTCTATAATAAAAATTTTATATAAGATTTTAAATTAACATGGTTATTTTTATTACTATTAGTATTTAAAACTAATAGTAATGAAAATATATTTAAATATATATCGTATATATCGGACTACGATATATACGATACTACTGTAGTCCGATATGGACACTTCTAATGCCGTACATCTACCCGCAAACTTCAGTCTTGTGAACAAGACATTCGTAAATAATGTCGAAATATCGAGCTCCACCAAATAAAAATAAAAAACATAGTAAATATCCCGTTTTAAATACTGATAGTTCTATTCTAAAATTCCGCAGATATTTTGAACTTTGCCAATTTATGAGCCGAGATGGCCCAGTGGTTAGAACGCGTGCATCTTAACCGATGATTTCGGGTTCAAACCCAGGCAGGCACCACTGAATTTTCATGTGCTTAATTTGTGTTTATAATTCATCTCGTGCTCGGCGGTGAAGGAAAACATCGTGAGGAAACCTGCATGTGTCTAATTTCAACGAAATTCTGCCACATGTGTATTCCGCCAACCCGCATTGGAGCAGCGTGGTGGAATATACTCCAAACCTTCTCCTCAAAGGGAGAGGAGGCCTTTAGCCCAGCAGTGGGAAAATTTACAGGCTGCTAATGCTAATAATGCAATTCATAATTTCAAAACATTTTGTAAAAAGTGCATTGTTAAAGAAGGTCTATTATTCAATACAAGATGATGTAGATGATAAAAAGCGAGGATCTAATACTTGTTGACTTCCAGGAAGGATGTATCATAGATAATTGTTTTTAAATAACATAACTTTGGATTTTTAAACGTTGAAAAAGAGTAACTACTGAATTTCTTGCCAGTTCTTCTCGGAATATCTACATTCCGAACCGCTGGTAGCTTCAATTAATATAGTTTGTTAAATGACGATTCAAAAGTGCTCATAAAAGCCTTCTTGAATAAAGTATTTTTTTTTTTATTTTGGTTCCGTACAAAATATTACTCACCCTTACAACGACAGTGTACCACCAACCTTGGGAATAGAAGTCCTTGGTGTCTCGAATTGCACACTCACCCTTCAAACTGGAAAATATAATTCTAAGTGTGCTAGTGTGTGTTGCTTAGTTATAGAATAAGTGATTTGTGATACCTACCCAGATTGGCTTAGACAAATCCATAACACTAAGTACCTAAAAATCCATAAATACCTAAATTAAATCTTAAGAAGTTGTTTAAAAAGTAACAGAACGAATTCAAATATCATACAAATAAATATAATATAATGAGTCCAGACGGCTAAATGATTAATTAAATAATTTCACAAAATACAAAAAAAAAAACAGCTTCTATTTGCGTAAACAGAAATACAAAGTGAATTTGTTTTTTACAATATAATTATAGCAAATTTAATTAAATTTAAAATTTATTTTTAAATCAATCCAGAACATAAAATTCCAGTAAATATAATATACGTCTATAATCTTAATATTTATGACCTGTACGAGCGTAAGTTCGATGACATATAGCGCCTCGCGAAATTAATTTCGCAGATTAACACTTATAAACACCGCTTATAAAATAGGATTATGTAGAATATTTATAATGAGATATTGGAAGAAATATTAAATATAATTATATCAGACCGATGGATAAGACAGACAGATCAGACAGACAGAGAGATAAATTCTAGTACGTATGTATGAATCGTTATGCTACAGGTTGAATTAAATGTAATAGTACTTTTCACAAATTTAAATTCGTACATTCATTAAATACATTTTTTTTAATGAAATTCAACGAATTGTAACTTGATATTTTGTTACTATCTAAATAGTCATTTAGCTATAAATGTTTTCGTTTAAAGACAACTTTATAATATCTGCGTAATATTGTTATTGTATATTTAATTAATATACATATATATTTCATCTTGTAAATACTAGATGGCGTTATGTCAAATTGTAGATAATTCTGAATCGCGATGGCAAGATTCGCTAATTGTTTGCATATAGCATTTTTAATTTTTTGAATAAACATGTTTACCAGTGGCACCTATTAGTTTTATTAGTAAAACGTTAGTGTTGTGGAGCATCCTTATGATCGACATAGCTAGTTGTTCAGTTATATAAAATTTAACATGATAAAAGTTTATTGTTAACAATGAAGGCTGCCATTGAAACAGAACTGAGTAACGCATTGAGGTTTGAAGTCCTTTTACACTGTTGTAAACTAGAATATGCACTAACAAGCTAGGTGTAGTACTCGAAGTGTCAATTTACTGGCGGCTTTGAGATATCAACGAGCCGTCTCAAACCCGACGTTGTCTAACGGGTATGCGAGATACTATCTCGTAAATAAAATAAATAATTTTGGGACACGTGACAGACGCAAAGCTTCTTACGTCCATAATGTAAATACAAAAAATATTCGAATATTTATTTGAGCAGGATGTATGTACTTATATCAAGTTTTTGCTTTTTTAAGCTGATGTTAATGAATATCGATGTTATAAAACACACATTGAAACTTTATTTACTATAGTTATAATAAAATAATTATTAATCTCTTATATTGAATGCTAGCCGCTAGAACAACGAGAGTTCTCATCAGAAAAATATATCAGATATCCAACATGGTTTTCATATGTTACAGATTCTGTACACCTGCTATATGTGAGCAGTTGGGCATTGTGTTTTGTATTTGTGTAAACCCTACTTAAAAAAAAATACTGGCAGGAAAATTTTGAATTCAAATTTGAAATTCACAGGCGTTATTGATTAACCGAATCTGCCGAAAAACTTTAACGTCTTCAAAACAATTGATTCGAGTAAAGGTGGCTTAAATTTTACAATGTCCAAACGCTGTAGCTGAAATATTAAGTTGATTTTGTTAAAGTCTGGCGTGGCGGCAATTGTTTATTGTTTATGACAATATAATTGGAAATTTTCGTTTATCAACCGGATGCTAAGTTCAGCTTGGATAAAAACATATTTCCTTATTTCGGATTGCAGACGTTTCACTGTACGATCCATCAATAACAAACACGCCTAACTGAATATTACTAACATTCTGAACCATGTTTCCAAATTCATTATTTATTTGTATTTATTTAGATGTAATGATGAATAAACCACTATTTTACATAAATTTAATCATTTTAATTTAGACATAACAAATTACTGTGAATTTTATAAAATTATGTTCTCAACCTCTTTAAAAATGATTAACGAAACATTTCGAACTAATTTAAAAATGATTTACTATATTTGAACAATTAGAACGTTTAAATAAAAACTAGATATTATTCATACGACACCATATTATTAATTTAATATTAATAATTTGATAAAAGAAACACATTTATGAAACACACAAAGATTGATCTTTGATTGAGCCCTCGTAGGTAATTATTTTTTTTAAATACGCTGTTGTATATTTTTTTACACATAAACAGAGCCTCACGAGCAATATCCTTATGCCTAACTTTCAAAAATAACGAAGTTTCATAAAAACATTTACTCTGATGATTAACACCAAATTTATCTTACAAATATAAACATTTGTTAAGATTCATGAGTTGCAATCAATGAGTCTGAAATGATCTGACTTTTAGCATGTTGATATATGGATACATACAATTAAATTCAACGTTTATTCAATTTCAATTCGCTTTTAATGACATTACACTCGGTCCCGGATTCAGGAGAGGAAGGTCTTATATCTTTAAGAAAATAGAACATCTGAGTTCTTCCGTCACAAATCTTAAAATAAACTTCATAATTATTATTCCGATAAAATTTGCAAGCATTGCCTAAAGCAAATACCTATATTGTTTTAAGTTTATTATCACTTTCCTTTTTTATTTATTATAATTTATTAATAATCATTTACTATATAAACATTTACATAAAAATTATTAACATTAAGCCCTTAACTGTATACAATGGAGGATTAAGATAGTTACTGTATACCTAAATCATGACCGCGTGGAATGGTGGCAAGAATGCTAGTACTTCCCCGTTATGATTATCATCTAGTTATCGTAAGTGGCATCGCTGCTCTAATTTGATATATATAAATACCTAAATATTCACCAAAGCATGTAATACTGGTATAAGTTTTATGTAAATTGATTTAAAGTTATTATCAGTTAGCACCTACAAAAACGTCTACTTATATTTAAGTAACAATAAATTTGGCTCCTCAGTTCGTGATTAATTATTGATTTAGAATATAATTGGTTTTCTTCGAATCGAAGTAAAATTTTACGCATAATTAAATTTTGTTCAACTCAAGCATTTTTATGTATGTCTGGGCATTCTCTCTTTAGACATACCTGCCCTTTGAAGAGTGAGTGAGAAGTGTAACTACAAGCTCAAGGGGTATAACATCTTATGTTAGACGCATTGGCAATTTAAGGAATGTTTAATATTTCTTACTGAGCTAATACCGCCGGTTGTACCATCTTTTCTTTATATATACTTACTATAAGGCTAATCTGTTTAATTTGTGATGTACAATAAAGTATTTAAATAAAAATAAATAAAAAATAATGTCTATGGTGAATTCTTACCTACCTATACTATAAAAAATGAGTACCCAGATTTAAAATAAGAAATTATACGTTGATGCTGTTTAATATCTTGGATGAAAAAATCTGTATTCGTACACCGCGTTACTTTTTCAGGTTCCAGCGTAAACATCTCATTAAGGTTTTCTCTTAAATATTAAAACAGTGTGAAAATTAACGTCTGTTACCTTTAATTTATTTAAAAAATAAATTATATTATTGTAGTTTTTTCAAAAATAAATTCTATCTATGTATAATTTAAAATGTTTACAAATCTTAATTTTAAAATATGAGTCGAGATGGCCCAGTGGTTAGAACGCGTGCATCTTAACCGATGATTTCGGGTTTAAGCCCAGGCAGGCACCACTGAATTTTCATGTGCTTAATTTTTGTTTATAATTCATCTCGTGCTCAGCGGTGAAGGAAAACATCGTGAGGAAACCTGCATGTGTCTAATTTCAATGAAATTCTGCCACATGTGTATTCCACCAAACCGCATTGGAGCAGCGTGGTGGAATATGCTCCAAACCTTCTCCTCAAGGGAGAGGAGGCCTTTAGCCCAGCAGTGGGAAATTTACAGGCTGCTCATGAAATGAATGAATGATCCATATTTCGTCTGTATATATTGTTTTATATTATATTTCGTCTGTATATATTCTTTGGTCTTAAGTTCAAATTTCGATTCCGATCCGATTATAATATATTTATTCGGTTTTTCTGTAAGGAATATTCAGCTTAAGGAAGTTATATTAGAACATTAATAGTTTTATGTTTCGGTTCGATGGATTTTTTTCATTTTGGTGAATAAGCCCGATTAATTACAGTTACAAGACACATAATCTTCAATATTCGTGTTAATAACGGGGAACATATTTGACACTCCCAGATGCGATTACGATCACTCATTATTAGCATCCATTCGCTGCTCTTGCTTGCTATATCAATTTAAGTAAAATATATATTTAAAGATGAATAACCTACAAATGTCCCACTGAGCTTGGGGGTGGAATGGTAGGTGTCACGTGCATGGGGTACATGTCAGTCACCTCCTCGTGATGTACCTTGGTCAACGGGGCCGGCATGAGCTTGCTCGTCGCCCTTGGCTTACACTGGCGGGAGGGATACCGCGAGGCTGCTCATGGTACGTCCCTGATCGGCGTCAGGGCGCACCATGTGGGAGGCTCGAGTAGCGAGCCTCTCACATAGTTTTACATAGGCGGTCAGCGGCGGAGCCTACCATATTTTCCGCCGCAGGGCGTCAACT
Source organism: Vanessa atalanta (assembly GCF_905147765.1). Classification (NCBI taxonomy): domain Eukaryota; kingdom Metazoa; phylum Arthropoda; class Insecta; order Lepidoptera; family Nymphalidae; genus Vanessa; species Vanessa atalanta. The sequence continues at coordinate 11,785,323 of NC_061880.1, read as the reverse complement.
TCGTTGGAGTTCGCCACATTTCCACGTGGAGGATGAGGGCAACTCGTGATTTTTCCCTTAGCATCAAATGGATTATAAACCGATATTAAGTTCATAATAGTACATCAATGCTTACCTGAGCTTAAATTCGCAATTTCCTGTATATTTTTGTATAATATCTATCATTAATTTTGCCGCAATCATTTCTCTATTCTCATAGTACAAAATAACTACTGTCTCGTGCAATTATTTTATGCTTAGCCGCTTATAAAAACCTTCTAATGCATTGTTACTTTATAGCAATTTCAAATAACTAGTCTTTGTATACTCTGGTATTGTTTGAATAATTAGTCTTCCTTTTATGTAGCAGTATAAAGTATGATTAATTATATTTCCACAAAATCATTTTCATATTATATTGTAACGTGAAATAATGGTTTTAACTCTCGATTGCTTTCTTTATATATTTAAAAGTAACCGTTTCGACGTTTATTATTTTGATAAATTACGTCGAAACTATTTACTGATTTACATTTCATTTACGTACTGTAAATTTATCGTCGAATTTGGTCATAGATATTCGTTTTATGATATCAGTTATACCATTTTTGAAATTTTTTGTCTGTCTGTCTGTTTGTATGTCCCGCTATACATCAAGAACGGTTGAACCGATCTTTATAAAAATTGGTATACAGTAATGTGATTGCGCACATAATAGACTATATATAGAGCATACAAAAATGTATCAATTTAAGAATTTCCGAATAGAGTTTAATTCTAACCTGACTTTTAAAATTTGAATTCTTAACAGATATAGATATTTTCATGATCTAAAATTTTTTTTGACTAAATTGAAATTAAGTTAGTAGTTAGTATTCAATGAATTTACAAATATTTAATAACATCATATTATTTGCATAATTGTTTTTTTGAAAATCTCAATTTTCATAGCGGGAAGTAAAAAAGTATTTTCAAAAATAAATCCGACTTTTCCGATGTCAATTGCAGAATATACTTTGTTTTTATTTGTAAGCTGAATAAAGTTCTTTTTATAAAAACAGTTATCCGCCATTCGTGGAAAATTATAATTGATTCGGCATTACTTTTGTAATCTATTTTATAAAAAATATTATGCTGAACGTGCGACGTCTTCCCTTTTATCGGCAAGGAGCATCTTATTCGTTTGTATAAATGTTTTCTTGAATTATTTCTATCTTCATGTTATTGATATATTATTTTTGGAATATTAGATTTTTCGGTCGAGTTGTCAATGTCACTGGGCATTTGGATTATTTATTTACCCCCTATCTTTGTTTCATCATCCGAAATATGGATGGCCACACTCACTTCATCATTCATGGTTCCTGATGAACTTAAAGTTTTTGGCATGGTCATCTTGCTCCACCAATTGTGTATTGTTATTTTACGCGATCAGATTATCATCTTCAAATGCGTTCTGCGCGCGCAGATGATGTAAATTCTTTCACTGGTCAACACTTCCTTTTTAAATTTTATGTTTTGTTGGTTTTGTATTTAAATTTTTGAAAATTCACATGCCATGTGTTTTTATGGAAACTGTGTGGAGCCGGACCACGACATTTCGCCTTTCGACTTCCGGGTTTTCAACGTCGAAAATATTCAACGAGTGACAGTTGAGGCGGAGTCAGAGGCGGAGAGAGTTTGTCGCGAAAATTCGAACTATTTTTTAATTTGGTGTTCCTGTTATTAATTTTATTATTTTCACTATTAATTATTATTTTAATATCTTATATGTTCAATAAATATATTAAAATAAAAAAAAGTGTGGCTTCTATTTATAATAATTTTAAATACATTTTAAAACGCCTAGCAGAACGAGCGGGTAACGGTCAGTGTATATACAATACAATAAGTCGGTTGTCGTAAGCCTTTTGTACTCCTCCTTAGTAGCGGGTTTTCTGCGAATACAAAGAAACTCGCAGTATGATTTTTGAAGTTAATTCTGTTGGCTGTGTAGTGAATACCACGATGTGATCTTTAAACTAGTAACGTGACGTAAAATGGTACTATCAACCAAAAATAGTATCTTCATTACCAATATATATAATATCAAACAAATGGTTCCTACTACGGCCCAGGTGCTAAATGCTACAAGTGCCAGTAACTGACTAGGATAGTCCCTGTTCTGTATCATTTAGAAAAAGACATTTTTATATCAATTTAGTATCTCAAGCATAGTCAAAGTATAATCATGGAGTACAATCTTATATTCATTCGATTTTTGAAGTAGTTTTTACGACGTCACTGCATAAAATGTCATGTTTAGTTATGTTCGTGGCAGCTAAAATATACGCGCACTCTGCAGTTCGCTCAGTCGTCAGTACCTTTAGCGCGTTTCGCTTACGGTTCGGTGAGTATATTATAATTTTAAAGCATCCGAAATGAAGCCGCGTTGACTTACTGAGCTAGGAATTTTGATGTGAATATAATCGAGGGTTGTTTTCAAAAGAAAGGACATATAGTTCGTTTATAAGAACAAAATAAATATATGCATATATTAAACAAATGAGAGCGAGATATCACAGCCCAGAGATAACATTTGCCCCCTGAGAATAGCTCCGCCAAGCCACGAGCATAGCATGGGAGTTGCGACAGACGCGTTATATCGACATAATCTCGCAGCCATCGTGGACGATTTTAGTCGGTAAGAATCCCTCATAAGCTCTTGAGCCAGATTAACTGTATGCACAAGGAATATAACATTAGTTCCCTGGGGTTTTGACGCATCGGCGATGTATGACATGGCAATTTCTTTTATGAGACCAAAGTCTATCACTGGTAACTTACCATTAAGAGACACACTTGCCAGCTATAAAAACTATATATCCTCATTGGAGTACCTAATTTATTAGAACAGGATTATCGAGGCAATATAAAACTATTAAGATGTTTCATATTCAATTAATTAAACACAATATATTATTTTCAAATACTTCATGTAATCTCATCTACGTAAAACCCTTATCAAATATCCTACCTATAAACATCAATACTTTGTTTACAGTTTTCCGTTAGAGGGTAAGGGAGCCAGTGCTTGGTACCCGTGGGACTCAATACCGGAGTCCTCATGTTCGCGGCAAATTAATTTTGTTAGATTATATTTCCTAAAGCGTAAATGATTACTAGGCTTACTACCCTGTTATGATAAAGTATTTGTTCATTGACTTTATATATGTTTTGTTTATAAACAGTGCGTTAAAAATAGTCATTTGTGTTTTTTTGTGTGGCATTCTTTACCTTCTCGTCTAGTCAGTCTTAGGATTATTATTGGAAATGTTTCAAATGTTATCTCACTTCACAAATTGTACGAAATATTCATTTTTCTAATGTTTACAATGATTTTGGATAATATTCTTCTTTTGTATTCTTTTGTATTTTAGATTATAACAACATATATAATACGGTTATCAAGTTTTATTGTTTCTCCCATAACCATTTTTGTTACGTAATAAGAATGAGCATATTTAAACTAAACTTAGATGTAAAAACTGACAATATACTTAAGAAATCACATTAAAGCACCTCAGTTCTTTTATTTACTCTTTCGAATGTCAAGACACGAGCAAAGAAAACGTAGAATGTTGACATTTTACAAAGAGGTAAAAAACGCGGTCTAAACAGCACTCGCTATGGTTTTTCTTTCGACAAAGTCAAACGGAATATTGTTTTTTTTTTAGATTATGTTAATTTTCTAAGATAACTTCAGCTGATTTAAAAACAATAATTGCGTAAAGTTATTGGTTATATTATACAACGATAAAAACAACTTCTGTTTTGACGCAGCACAGAACGGAGTTCCATATTAAAATGGGCATTGTCCTTTGAAATTGGAACAGCAAATTTGTATAGGGTTTTGTTTTCTTTGGGTTTGAATCTTCGGTTAAAATTGATGTGTTCTAGCCAATGAGATATCTTGGCTTATTTGTGAGACAATATTTATTCTTATAACAACTGAAAACAAATAAACATAATTACTTATTTCACTTGGTGGCTTCGAGCAAACCCATCTGGGTAGGTACATCATAACAAATTCTACCACTAAATAGCAAGTGGAATTTATGTGTTCTGCTTTGAAAGGTGAGTTAGTCAGTATAAGTACAGGCAACATAACATCTGAGTCCCTAAGTTCGGTGGTGCATTGGTGATTTATGGAATAGAACATTTCTTACAGCATCAAAGTCTAGAGGCGGTGGTGAGCATCTCTCCAGGCGACATATTTAGTTGAAGGCGAAGGCGATGTATTTATGATCTAGAATAAATACTAAAATTTTAATTCCAGGTAAATACATAGATGTTAAAGATACAACAATATATACACAAATACACGTGTGTTGTTGTAGTAAGTAATATTTGCTCACGGCAGATCTAATTCTTATTTGTAAAAGCTTATATTTATATATCCAAAGCCGGTGGGATAGTTTGGGTCGCTAAACCCTATCAAATATCCTCATTTCTCTATAATGTTTGTGGAGGCTTTAATAACTTCTCACATTTACATAATTTTCAACCATTTTAGAGTATAAAGTGAATTCAGTTAAATTTATCAGAGATTACGGTTAGTGCGCTTTTAAATTATATATATAGTTTTCTAATTTGTTATAAAAATATACTGCTTACATAAATATAGTAATTAATTAGGCAATATGGACCAGTGGTTCCACTTAAATAAATAATAAATAAATATTGGACAACATCACATACATTACTCTTATCCCAATGTAAGTAGCTAAAGCACATGTGTTATGGAAAATCAGAAGTAACGACGGTACCACAAACACCCAGACCCAAGACAATATAGAAAACTAATGAACTTTTTCTACATCGACTCAGCCGGGAATCGAACCTCGGAGTGGTGTACCCATGAAAACCGGTGTACACACTACTCGACCACGGAGGAACGGACCAACGTGAGGAAGCTTCCTTGTCCTGAATGAAGTTCTGCCATTTATATCTACAGACTCATTGTTGGAATAAGCTCCAAATCTATTCCTACGAAGGGTAGGATATCCTAGCCCTCTCTAATACGGATACACACAAATAAATATAAATGATGATATCGAAATTGTTTTGAGTCTTAATTTTATTGTACAACATGAACGAAAATTTGTGTACTGCCAATAGATTCATATTTGGGTAATTTTAATTGCCGAGTTCAAATTGTTTTGTTACAGTTATCCCCTGCTCGTTTCACAATCGACTTGTTTTTGTTTGCATAGTTTGGAATCAGTGATATGTTCAAAAGTGTTCGTTCGAATTATACATAGTAATAGACAATTTTAATCTTTATTATGAATATTAACATATTTATCGGAATAAGAATTAATAATGTAGTGGAGAAAATGGCTTCGCAAAAAAACGTAGTTTATTATTTTTATTTTTACTAATCTATGACTGATCAAAATAGTTATTAGAAATGAAGGGATTTTTTTGTAGGCCTTTTTAAGATATATTTATAACGGCGAGCCGGCAATATTGTGTGGTTCGGGGTCACCACCTTCGTCATACATGTTCACAAATAATACAACAAATCGATAGGTGGATTATCGTATATTGATTTTTACAATATTTCATTGGCCGCGACCACATCTGTCTTATCCCTCTTGACAACTGACATTTTATGTTTTTCTAACGTGACAAAAAGTTATTGACTTCACTGGCCATCCAGAATCAAATCTCAAAACTAAGAGATTACAATCAAAGTATTTAATTATCGGACGCTGCGACATATATATATCAACATAATATACTATATGTTGTATGGATATGTCTCTTTTCTCACCTCTAAGCTTCGTCGTTTATCGGTCTTTGTATTAGTGAAACTGTATCAAAATCAGTCGATGGAAAGATGTTAGCGGATATTAGATTCCGTATCATATTATACCATTTATAAAATCTACTTTAAAATAATAATAATAATAACGTATATATAATATAACTAACAGATAGTATGTTGTACCGATATAAAATTATGCAAGCATAGAAGTAATTCTACATAATAATTATATGTTATTGTATAGCACTAATTATTTTACCACAGTGAGCTCGATTTTGATCTAATTTAGTTTATTTTACGAGTGTAATTTGTAACATTTATTTAATATTGACCATTCGGTAACAAACATGGTTTGAATTTAATTCGTAATAAAATTGACAGAAATAGATTATTGAGGTCTCAATTTAGTTTAAAGAAAAACTTAATCTCAAGTGTAAGCCAGATTCACTTGGAGTGGGTCCTTTTATTAGGATGGATATACAATTCTGTTACCTATATTGGTATAGAAAAGACGTTATAATATTATTGGTGATAAATTTGTAAAAGCCTGAATAAGTACTAAATACTCAAATATTATCCTAGCGTAAAACAGCGTACTTAGTGTTGTTGTGTTCCGGTTTGAAAAGTTAAGCTTAAAACATAATGTTGGTGTTATTTTGCTGTAATGAGTGAATTATATTTTTGACTGGTTACCCATTTGCCAGTCTGCCTACAAATTATAAATAAAAAATAAAACCTAAATTTATTCCATGTAGTAGATTGTATTGACACCAATAGTGTGCAAACATTTAGGTCAATCGGCTGAGTGGTACTAGTTTTAAATTCAGTTACAATATTTGATTCACGCAGTAACAAGCTAAAAAAGCATGAATAAAGAAATATTTAAAAGCGTCGAATTAAATGTTAAATTTAAACGAAAAAAATACAAAACCAACTAGAAATAGAAAATATATTTTGTTCTGTATTTTATGGATTAACTTCGAATATTAAAATAAATTTTGGCCATCAAAGAACGCCGGGCGGTTTTGAAATATCGATATTAATGGTTATTGAGAATCTAACATTATAAACGCGAATGTTAGTTTGTATGTAATTTCACGTCTTACCCACTGAATGGATCATTATGAATACTCGCATGCATGCATTTGAGTTGTCGAGACAGATACAGTACAGAAAAAGTTAGTTTTTTTAAAGATATAGGTATGTGGATGCGATTAATGCGCCAATGTAGGCACAAGGGACATAACCAATGAACTCCCCAGTTTGGTGGCGAATTGTCGATGTAAGGATTAGTAATATTGCTCATATTCATCCTTTTTGTTTATTTTTTTTTTTTTTTTAATTTAATAACATCCACGGGCACATAGTTGCCAGTACCATTTTTTATTACATTTTGGCGTTTTATGTTTTATCTTATAACTAAACATCAGCAGATATTCGCTGGATACGAGCTAGTCGTCTTCTTGGGAGACGTGACCACACTGACTTTATATACTTAAATAAATCTTGTATTTTTTTATCACACTTTGTTACGATATTCTTAGGATTAAAAATATTGTCCATGTGTGTGTGTCGACTTTGTAGACTCCCTTAGATGCTCAGTCTGCTTACCTTTATGCAATAAGGCTTAGGACTCCTGGCCTCGTCAAATATCAGGAAAAAGGTGTTAAGAGCCGGAGCCACCGTAGAAAAAGCTGAAACAAACAAACGATGCAAATATTCGTCCAAATTATTCCTTTGTTCCATTTGCAGTTGAAACACTTGTACCTCGGGGTAATAGTGCAAAAACCTTTATTAAAAGGAAAACACCTCGTCTTATTGCCTCCACTGTTGACAGAAGAGGGTGGTTCATTTTTTTCCCGGAGGATCGGAATTGCGATTCAACGAGTAAACGATGCTAGCATTCCTCCTACCATTCCACGCGGTCATGATTAATTTGCACAGTTTTTTCGTACATAGTTAAGGCCTTAATGTAAGTAATTCCTTTGTTCATAAATTATATACAAAAAAAAAACACAGTTACATTTTATAACTATTGCAAGAAATTTAACTTTATTTTTGTATATATATTTTTAGAAGTGTAAACTTCTATAGCCGCGTTGGGCACTTTTTTCATAATAATTTTTCAAATTCTATTCATATTCTATAACATAAAAGGTTGATATTATCATTTCATATAAATGTTTAAGTCCCCATACGTACACTGCCGAAAATACGGTTGATTATCTAAATAATATTACGAACCAATTTAATTTCATTTTAATTAAATATTATCATTTTATTTGTATATTCAATTATTTCGAAATGTCCCAAAATTTCAATCCAGCGTGACCCTTTTAGTTGTGCGTCGCGCTTAAGATCTATCGATATTTCATCATGATTCTTCAATACATTTGGAATGACAGCACCGGTCAAATATTCGAACAACTTCTAGATGCTTCCGTCACTCTGTTGTTGTGTTATTTGGAAAATCGTGAAGGCAGTCGTTGTTTCTCGTTGATATATTGTAAGTTTTATAGTATAATAATGACAGTTCAAGTATTTCCATGATTTATGATATTTAATTATTATTATACTTCTCATTTATTCAACGTTTAAAATATCACACTATTTGTATCGTTAATTTCGTTAGTTATAATTTTTGTGGTCATAAATATGTAGATTTTCAGTCAATACTTCTTTAGCAAAATTCATAGTTGAAGTTTTTTACTTTCACTCGATAATAAATATTTACTTGAACAAAAATAAGTATTTTCATTTATTTTATGTGTCATGCAACATACGTAACACACACACACCTTTGTGGTGCGTTCCTTAGTGATCTCTATTGTGTGAATTCGTCAAATATTTGCTCCGCACCCATAAATAAAAAATACGTCTATTTATTTGCATGGAATGTTCCGTTACCTCGTACGTGTACCTTCAATAGTATAGTCGTATCTTATTGACTTAATTTTAACTAAATATTACAATAAAAGTTTAAAATATATGTGCGGTTTATTAGGTTTCAAAAGCAATTTATAACTACAAACTTCATTCAATATATTTACAGTTTATCGCATCAGCAAACTGCAGTTCAGCTCCTAGTTGAATTGGCTCTAGATCAAGAGATTGTTCATTTTATAAATGGCTCTTCCATAAACATATCCTAACTGTTTTGACTTTAAAGTGGAAAACGAATAATTATTTTAGACGTTACGTGTACTTTTGTTTAATTTTTGTTTCATGACATTTCCTTAGTTCCAATTTCCAATTTGATTATGTTTAAATATTGCAACATGAATCACTCTGTACAATAGTTCTGCTTCTGTCAGGTGCTGTCTGTACTCCTGGTATCAATAAATTATCAGTAAAATATAGTTTTAATTTTCAGTAAATTTATCATATAATATCTTAGGTATTATGTTCACTTGAATAATTATGACATTTAATTAGTTTATTGAGTTAATAGGTAACATATACGTTTCTAATTAAAATAACGTAATGTTATATTTTTTTCGATATTAAAAACGCTTTGACAGTGAATTTCTCTCGTACACATTTTCTATATGTATTCATAAATATAATTTACAAAATTTAAATTATTGTCAAGTTAATATTAACGAAAGTTTTGGCCAAAGATTTGCTGTTATAAATTCAGACTATAATCTGAAAAGCCCCGTTTGAGAAAGCACTTAATATCTCGTTCAAAAATCGTTAGGAAAAATCAATTCGTTTGAATAAGACGATTTGATTTCAACAGTTTATTCCTTTTCATTTTCCGTTGAAGTTCAGTTTCCAGTGGATGTAATACGTAGATCCTAACCGAAGCTTGTGGGTTCAAGGCAAGCACCATATAATTTTGAATTGCCTAATTTGTATATATAATACATCATGATGAAGGCTATCTCGTTCGAGTAGAAACTCATGTTTGAATTAAAATCTGTCACAAGTGTTCAAATATCCACAATTCGTATTTACAATTTATATTAATTAAGTTCTAATTGTTTAAAATAGTCGTCATTAAAAAGTCGCAGTACTCGTGCATTGTATAGTAAATCTAAAGTGATTATGAGACGTGAAAATTCTACTTTTCCAACTCTATTAATTATAACGGTGCCTCGTTTAATTTAAACAAGCAGCAAGTTTATATTTTCTTCAATGACCCATTAACAAAACATCTTCTTATCAGCAGAACCATCATTCCTAACCGGTTGAACATTACATTTATTTTAATATTTTTTAATGACAATTCAACAGACCAAAGATTGGAGAAAGATTATTAGAAAAATGATTTATAAATTGTAGTAGATACTATCCAGTTATTCTGTAAGAATAAAGTCGAGACTCAATCAAGAACGTGACGTGAAATGTCAGGGAGTGATAAACGACATTAAAATAAATTTGATATAACAGTTAAACTTAATTTTCAATATTTTACAAGTGAGCTACGTAATGACTTCTCACAGCATAGCTTTGTCGACATTGATATTAGATCATTTGCTCATAACGACGAAGACGTATTATACAATTAGCGCTATTTCATTCAAAAACTGAAAGCGGTTAAAATGCTTTATATCAATTAATAACATCATCTATTAGTTATCTTTGAATATCCGAACATATATAAACATATTTTTCTATTATTATTATGCTAGTAAAAAGTCATAACTTATAAGTTTTGTTTAAATTAACATATTATTTTATTATTCTACTACACTTTTGCTCTAATAAAACATATTTTTGATATTATTATCAAGAGGAGAGTATTGTTATGTAAATATTAGTATCTTTAAATATGTAAATTTTATATTTAAGAAATAATTAGGATTGAATAGATAAAAAAGAATGAACAGGGTACCGATAGTAATCATTTTTTCACTTTCCTTGTTTAAAAGAGCAACAACCGAAAAGTATCTATCGTCTTTAACTTACTACAAGTGAATCTTACTATTTTACCCATTAAAATTTAATATGATTATCCGGCTTAAGTTTGAAGCTAGCTGGGAACAAATAAAATAAGGACATCTGTTGAGAGGACATTATAAAAAAAAACAGTTGAGAAAAAAAAACTAAATTGAGTTCCGAAGTTATTCCTTTTAAGGGTAAATATTCTCATAAGTTAAAGTAAGATCAGTGGAGGTATTCGGTGAGAAATCCCGGCAACTCCTCTAGCTTGGAGGATATTGTCAATCATCGGGGCGTCGCGGTAGCATGCGTGAGCGATTCTATGATGACCTAAAAGACGGTGTGAGTACCGCTAGTTTTTTAGTGGGTATTCCGAACTGCTGGGACGCAACAGGTGTTCAAGGCACCGGCGAGACCCAAAAACGCCCACTTCATTGATGTGGTCAAACGAGTAAGAGTGTCTATCCAATAAGTAAAAAACATAAACAAGGTATACTATAAGAAAAACTCGAAACTCACCCCAAAACACGAGCATGAAAAGTCAGAATGTGATTCACATGTATCAAAATTTGAGACACAAATTGAACAAAATTCTCTGGCAACTTTTGTAGTTGTAAAAAATCACCTCTATTTGTGAAATTGCCCTACAAAATGAAGTCGTCAAAAATATTACTCATACATTTATAAGGAGTTGCTCTGGCGGTGAATTATTTGGCGGACATTTATCTGGCCTTAGTCGTATTGCAGCGGATATTGCCTTGATGTTGCCTTCAGATAAGCTCATACCGTAATGCGCAACTCAGGCCCGTATAATGGATGGCATCGTTACCGTCTTTGAGAATAATTCTGTCCAGGTATGGGAGCTTGTGAATTATTTGCATGTAATTTAATTTTTTACAAAATTTCGGATGTATGATTTTATTTATGAGATGAATTAAATTTATGGTTATCACCTTACTACCCTAACTTGTAGTTTTCGAATTAATAAAGTTTTACACCGATTCTATGATAACATTTAATTTTTAATGACACTTGTTTAATTTGCTAGCAGAGTTTGAATTATTTACTTAACGTGGAAACTTATTGGTCTGTGACCTAACTACTGTTCCTGTTCTATATATCAGTCAGACGGGAAATAGGCCGTCCGATGGTCACCTCTGTATACAATGGCATAGAATGAAATAAAATATTAACCATTATTAACATTCGAATATATTGAGAAAAAGATAATAAATAAATTTGCATATTTTGAACACTTACTTCCCTACTGCTATTTTTTGTTTTTTTATTTATTCATAACACTAAATTTCGTCAATAAAACAAAAAGATAATCAGCTTGTGAACATATGATAAGAATGTACTGTTTTGTCTTTGCCTATATATTTTATTAAAGACAATAGTTATTTTAATATTTAAATTAATAAAAAAAAGTGGAATATTCCAGAATATTAACAAGAATTTATTTAATATTAAAGCCTATATTTAAAAGTTATTTAAAAGCTGTTTCACAGTCGAATGAAGTTGAAATCTCGACGAAGATGAATGGAAGACTTCGATTGAAATCTGACTAGCGTGTCGAATTAACTTGGCGGCGCCCCAAAACATTATACAAAGTCTATTAATATTTTCGTACTAAATTCGAGTAATTGTTGTATTTAAAGTTTATGATTTTAATAAAATAAGACAAGCAGTATGTATATAAATAAATCAAATTGAGGTGTCTGTTTCAAAATTAAACCTTTTAAAATAATATATCATACATATTTATAATTTACTAAACCAAAACTTATTATATAATTTGTCAGTGTGTCATGGGTAACCAAATCTGGTAGAGTGACAACCGTAAAGGAGTATTCTTAGGTACCGTTAATCTTCTCTATCTTTATATTGTCAAAATTGGTTAAGATTAATTATTATATAACAACCTGAAAGAACATAATTTAGTAAAAAATAATAATAATAAATAAATCAATATATGTCGCCTAGTCCATATAATGTAAGTCAAAATATTTCTTACGATACTATGATAGTAATTTATAATTTTTAGGTATTAGTTAATTCAGATCAGGCATGTATTAGTAACTATTACCTCAGTATAGGATTGTATAAATTTCACTAATTTATGATATATGCATGACGTTGAAGCAATCCTTCACCGCGCCCATCAGCGATGCAACCTATTTTTGCATGATCGTGTATAAGACCACTCTGAAGGCATTATTAGATTGTACTCCAAGCGCATCGTAAGTCTTCTGAGTATAAGTGGATCCAAAGATCGCACGCGTATAATGACTGACAAAATTATTTTAATAACGTAACTAACCTACCGCATATCGCCCAAACCTACGGCCCAACATATTACATTGGAACGTAAAAGTTCTTCTCTTGATTGTCATGTCTACTAATACTCAGTCACAATATGACCAAGGTTTTGAATTCCGATACTCTTTGAATAAAATACCCTCAAATTTTACTGGCGAAACATGATCCGGATTCTGTGTCCGAACCCGAAACACCACAAGTTCACTCCTCTTGGTATTATATAAAGGGCCGTGCCTATGAGCATAAGCTATCACCTCACATCTTATTTCAAAATGGGCTAACTGATGGAAGTACCAAATCGTCTGCATAACTGATACTGTTCATACACTGTCCATCAATATCATTTAATATTAAGATAAAATAAGAAAAAAGTTTTGTTTCCATTAAAAGTGCAGGGTTATTATCACTATATAAAATACAATTTTAGCTCGAGTAAAACCGCGAAGCCTGTTAATACAATATTTTATTTAACATTTTTTGATGACATGAATCCTATAAATTTCCTTTTTCAACAGCATACTGATAACAGGATAGTAACATTTTTAATAATGAGATTTTGGTAATATTTTATAAGGCTTATGAGCTGAAATCGTCTAGTGACTGGAACACATCGTTTTTAACCGAACATGAAACCTCTGAATTTTTTATGTGTACTTAATTTATGTTTATAATTCATATCTTGCTCCGTGCTGAATGAAAACATCGATACGAAATGGGTATGTTTATCATTCACGACAAGGCTGGTCCCCAGATTAAAGTCGCTCAGCGTGCTATGGAAAGGGTTATGCTCGGCGTTTCTCTGAAGGATCGAATCAGAAATGAGATGATCCGTCAGATAACTAAAGTCATCGATACAGCCCACCCGATTAGTAAGCTGAAGTGGCAGTGCGCTGGCCATATTTGTCGTAGAACCGATAACTGTTGGGGAAAACGTGTTTTAGAGTGGAGACCGCGTCTCAGCAAATGTAGTGTAGGACGTCCTCAGGCACGGTGGAATGACAATTTGCGCAAGACGGCTGGCAGGAGCTGGATGCAAGTTGCCGAAGAAAGACCACAGTGGCGTGCATTTGGAGAGGCCTATGTCCAGCAGTGGACGAATATGGGCTGATGATGATGATAATGATGTTTATCGATTATAGTGGCGAAATAAAATATACTCCAAACCCTCCGCTTCAGAATAGAGAAAACTCTTGTGATATAGCGAGACATATGCCGACAGATATTTTACGCTTCCCAGTCAAGCGTTCTTTGTCGTATTCATAACCATCGACAGACATTTCAAGGTGTGATTTCCTTGACATATTGTAAAATAATATTAGGAAAATAATTACTTTGACTTATGAAGATTTATTAACTGTTATTAAGCGCAGTGAGATCTGTGCCTTTTTTTGATCCATCCTATATTCTTACAACCGTTTTTTCTATGCCAACCATCTTCTTTACAACAGTTATATTGTGAGTAAACACAATACGTCGTCACATTGACAGCAAACTGCCAGTAGCAATCAAATCGAGCATATAGCACATTCAAACGTTATTCAAAGTCGAAACAATACTTGGAGCTTCTCTAACCAGCGCCATATATTAAGGACCCGTGGATGTGAAGCTGTCTTGACAACATTAGTGGTAATTAGTTATATTATCTACACTTTCTGACTTAAAACAGAATTAAATCTGTCAATAGAATATAAGTCAGTTCACAATTTTTTATATTTTTGGCTAGAGTTGTACTAGTTATGTTTAATTGTAAAATGAAATGAAGCCAAGCTAAGCTAGACTTTCTTAAGCAAATAGACATACCACATATTATGATAAAAAAAATAATCCCCACTGATCATATCAATAGTCAAAATTTAAAGCGGGAGAAGCTACTTGTAAAAACATTCTCCCAAGCACGCTGCATTAGCTGTCTACCAGCTTTTATGTATATTGGTAGAGGTTTCAGTTAGTAATAAAAAAAAATCTCTTCGTTAATGCTGATACAAAAAAAAAAGTAACAGTCTGAAACATTCCATTGTTGGGCCTCCTCTTATTTGAAGGGGAGTTTCGAGTTTATTCCATCACGCTGTTCCGATGCGGTTTGGTGAACACACGTGTAGCATATTTCTTTCAGATGCTGTCTGTACTGCCGATCACTAGATGAATTACATACAAACACATTAACACATGAACCCGCAATCATCGCTTATGATGCACGCATTCTAAACACTAGGCCATCTTGGCTTCCGACAGAAATTAATAAATGTTAAAATTTCCATCTGACCGAACAGGTCAAACTTGACTCATAAATTATTACATATAAAATACATACAAGATATTGAGTCGAACGACTACATATAGAATAATAAATTGCTCGAGAAGATTCAAACCAAAAGGGGATAGAAGGCACTACCGATCAAATAGTAGCTGACGTTTGACAGTGTTTAATTGTTTACTGAGTGAGATTGGACCCAGCATGTACGGAACTATAGTGTGAATTGATTCGCAAGACTTGTGGTTAAATTTTGGCTACTGTAAGAGCTTTTCCTAGTAGAACAACATTTTCTCAAGTATATAATTGTACTGAGAAATTGGGAACTCGATATATAAACCAATTTGACAAGATTATAATTTGGAACAGATTGCTTATGAGATCTATCAGAACAACAGATACAATTATAATTTAATGATATTATTAGAATATCAAATCCCTGACTTTTTCCTGTAACATTTTCTTTATTCGTTTCCATGTAGTTTTGACTATTGAAAAATACAAAACAGTATTGCAGATAGAAAGTATCGTAAAATTCAGTGCATTTATTACGCTTTACGTCTAACTACTTAAACCATCATCATGAGATTTTCCATACATTTCATAATTGGTAAAAAAAAATGACAAAGGGTACCTAATATCTGTTAAACCTTACGAGCGAGTAAAACCACTGGTGGAAACGAGTACTGAATATGTTGAATCTTTAGGATAGCCTTAAAGCTAAAGCTTACACACATTCGACCACAAACTCTCGCTAACCCCAAGATTAATTCGAGAGCTATTGCACAATCTTCTAGCGCTGATATGCTTAAGATATCGTTTTTTTCTAGGTGCTGATCGTTTTAATCGATAAACATTCATACATGTACTGTAATTTAAATTAAACAAATAATTGCTAATATGAGTTTTTAAAATTAACATGTCGTTACATTTTCCCCGGAAACATATGTATTCCCTAGGACAAATAATTAAAAAGTAGGGATTTTGAGTGCCGAAATATTATGAGGTTCTATAGTATTTTTTTTTCTAAGCTTCGACTGTTTTTTTAGCAAATTGGGAAACTAAATAATGGTTACAAGTAGCAATCGTCCATGGCCGAGTCTAAAGAAGATTAGAAATATTAACCATTCTCTACAACACCAATGCGTTGACAATATCAAAAACTAAGATTTTATGTATTTTTTGCTTGTAGTTTTCACTTCACTTTCACACTGGTTTTCGTACCCTTAAGTGCGGAACACAATTATACTGATTATTGCTCATGGTAAAATATGTGATGAATGGATGGCACCTTCACAGACGAGTTTGCATCGAGCCCTATTACCAAAAATATATATACAGCTCATTTTGATTTATTTCCGTTTAATACATACACCTCCAATTGATCTGAATTTAGTTAAACACGTGGATTTTGATGCACTATTAAGTAGAGTAGATGTGAAGTGGGGCAGTTAGGTTTTATGACAGTTTTCTGTGACATTATTTGAACATAATCGCATTCTTTTGAGAAAAATCACTCTACGCGTATTGAACATATAATGTCAATCTTTTAATTACCTAGAAATTCTGTTGGAATTATTTTCCTCTAACGACAGTATATTTATTGCAATTAACGCCAAAAATATTGGAATAAATCGAATTTTCTCTGATTTGACCTTGAAAATAACGCTCGTGTTTTGAATGTATACTGAAACTCAGATCAATCGCAGGTATAGGAGTTTTTTTTTGTGTTATAAAAGTGGCCAACGATTACCACCAACCATGGACATCTGCAAGGATAAAACAATTGACTAAGCTTAGAAATAAATTATTAAAAAAGGTATAACAAGGTTTAAGTATTACTTATTACGCGATACGCATAGAAAAAGTCAAAGAGCATGTGTAAGAGTGGCTACTAGGCTGCGTTCTTGTAAAGGCGGGACCACAATATGTCAAGACGTTGGATCCATGCCAATACTTCCTGACCTCGTTAACTCACTGTAAAGATTTATTGTCTAAAAATCGATTTACATGTATGTTTTCGTGTTTTGTTTCTGAGAGCACGTTGATAACATAAGAGCTAATAAAAGCAATTTCCAAGCAACTAGTTGGATAAGCCGTATTTTGGTACTTTTAAAAAAATATTAGACTATTTTTTTAATATTGGACATAAAAAGCAAACTCTGTCAAATTATTAAAACACTTACAAAAGTATGATTATGTTCTTTAAAAAATATTTAAAATACATAGTAGATAATATATTTTTTTCTTAGTTTTTTTTACTTGTTCCTTTGAATTTGCACTACATAGATACCACTACGTACTACCGCTATTAAGAGAATAGTTTAATTGCGCAACGTTCAGGATCTAGGAGGGCTTAGGCCTCCCATAAACGAGACGCCCGATTTATAGCAACGGCTTCATTTTAAGTCGAAGTTTGAAGTCGACGTTTCAGCACTTTGAGCTTCACCAATTCTGTGAGGCTCGAAGGCTGACAAATATGTAAATGAGATTATACCGATGATGATAAAAATAGTTAACTCTAGATATCATTTTTTCTTTCCCCTGCTTTCTATAGAGCTGAGAGATAAAGGGGCAAAAATAAATTGCCGATTGCATCACTAATTTTTCATGTGCTTAATTTGTATTGATCAAGCTGTATTGAACTAGCGTGGTGAAATAAGATCCAACTCTCCTTCACAGGAGAGAAGGCCTTAACTAACAGAAGTTATATACCTGTCTTTAACGCTTTGAACATTCTAAGCCTAACTGTGAGTAAATCTAAAATTAAATTGTTATAGAAACGTGTTGACTGGTAATATCTAAGCCAGTTAATAGATCTAAATTAAGAACATACTCGATAATATCATAGTTGTAGCATTCATTCTGCAAATTTTAATTTAATTATTTTCAAGAAAACTTTGAAAAAAAAAGACGACACAAAAATAAATAACAGTTTTTGTCTATTAATGAAACACAGTTCATTTAAAATTTGAAAAAATATCAAGTCAATCATAATTTTTTATAACCTTTTCACCAAAATAGCCTTTCATCATAAATTTTATTGAAGTGACATTTATATCCAAGAGAATAAGCCGTAAATTGTGATCCTATATAAGGAACAATCATAATAAATGTGTCTGCAAAAGTTTCATGTCTTCCACGTAAGCACCTTCACGAAATCGCGATACATTATGACTATAAAAAAAAATGATATATTTCGACTGACATTTGTTTCATTATATTGCGTAATAAAAAAAATGTTAGAATTATTGTAAAATATCTTCACATAAAATTAGACAACCATACATTTTTACAAAAGCAAAAATTATTAAAAAGTAATAATAATACTTCGACCCAGATTTTAATACGATATTAATAGTAAATCCGATTTGTTATTTAAGAGTTAAGAAGATCAATTAGTATCCATGGTATTAATATACAAATTTATGTACAAGATTAAGTATTTTTTGAGATAGATAAAGATCTGTCTAAAAATGTCATAAAAGATTAGTCATTCAAGACATACCATTTTTATAGAATTATACATTAAGGTAGGTTAAGCGTAATGGTCAGCATCTAAATACATTTGCCATGTAAGGAATATTAACTATCCCTTAGAACGCCAATGCGCCACTAATCTTGCGAAATAATATGCTATATCCCTCATGCCTGTAATGGACGCTGGATCACTCACCCTTCAAACTCGAACACAACAACAGTAACTACTGCTGTTTCAAATTGAATCGAATCAAATGTATATTATTTAAACAAACTCAACAATTATTATTTTTAAGTCCAACGTTTGAACCCGAGCCTAAATCCAAAGAGTCAAGGTCTTTATCCAAGTATTCTGTGAATGAATAATAAGATTAATTTTGTCTAAAAACATTTTTTTTTATTTGTCAAATGGTAAATTGATTATATTTCCCTGTAGTTTATATTGTAAATATAAATAATGTAAATAAATATTGGACAACATCACATACATTACTCTGATCCCAATGTAAGTAGCTAAGGCACTTGTGTATATACTTGTAATGTATATCATTAACCAAAAATGTTCTCTTTACCGTATACAAACGGAATGTAAGGGCTACAATTAATTCAGCATGTCTTCTTCTTCCACACCTTTCCGTCTGACGTCATCTCACAAGTAGCATTCTTTCCAGCCGTATCGTCTTTTACACACGCACACACACATAATTAGTTCTGTTTTTATTTCTAGTATTAATAATATGTATATCAGCTTATTGCCTCGTTATTCTAGTGGCTAGGTATAAGGTTGTAAATCCCGAGGTCCTGAGTTCAAGTCCCAGTTGGTGCTCAAAGAAAGTTATTGGGTTTTTCCATCGAAAAATTCTCAGTAAATTCGTCCCGGGGTCTGGAAGCTTGAAGTACATTCCCGTGCCTCGGAAAGCACGAAACCGTTGATTCTATGCCTGAACTCTTTATGTCGTGTTGGATTTGCTATTCTATCGGATTATGAGAGTTAGGCAATAGAGAGTGCACCTGTGTTTGCGCGTCCTGCGTAGTTGGCTGATCTCCCATTCTATTAGCCGCCGTAGACGAAATCGGTCAGAGTGACTTAATAATCAGCTTTTTTTTATGATGTCGGTAGTCGAACGAGCAAATGGGCCACCTAAAGGTAAATGGTCAACACCGTCCAAAGACAATAGCGTTGTAAGAAATATTAACCATTCCTTACATCACCAATGTTGGGAACTAAGATGTTACGTCCCTTGTGCCTGTAGTTACACTGGCTCACTCACCTTTCAAACCGGAACACAACAATACTGAGTACTGCTGTTTGGCGGTAGAATATCTGATGAGTGGGTGGTACCTACCCAGAGGGGCTTGCACAAAACCCTACCACCAAGTAAAACTTTCATGGAATATGTTTGTATTTTATTCTGTATAAATAGTATATCACTATAAATATTCTGTCTATTGCAGACTTACATTTATCTTCTCTACTTATAAAATAACATATACTGACTGACTGATTCATCATCGCCGAGCGTAAACTATTAAAGTTAAGGCTATGAAATCTGGTGGGTTTGGTTGTTTTATGAGGAAGATATCCACTATAGAAGGAATTTTGGAATTTCTACCCCTAAAGGGGTGGAATAGGAGTTGTAAGTTTCCGTCATTTTTTTAATTAGAAACATGACAATTTATTTTTGGGCTATGGATTAAAAATGAGTAGATTCGTATTTTAGCGTTTCTGGATATCCTTCTCGAAGGGATGTATAGGGGTTGATGTTTCGTATGTATATTAGTTTGGAAGTCCGTCATTTTTGAAGTTACAAGCATGAACTTTTATTTTTGAGTACTGATTAGAAATAAGTACAAACGTATTTAAGCGTTTCTGGATGTTCTACCTCTAAGGGTAATATGGGTGTAATAGTCCACTTCGCCATGAGATTAATAAAGTTCAAACCATGAAAATGGCTGGAGTAGACCTAAATGAAGCCTGGACAGTTCTATGTAGTCTGTTCGAGAGGGAGCTCTGTGAGCAGTCTGGTGTTTTTAGTGCATCAAGTCGAACAAAGAAGTCTTAAATTAACGTAATTCACCAAATGCACAGACTAATCTGTGCAAATCAATAGTTGCTCAATAGTCAAAACTATTATTCAAAGTAATTTTTTTTAAGTCTGATTGCACCTCATCTCATAAGTACTTTAGTGACAACTTTAAGTGTAGTTTTTTAAAATAAGATTAATTGACAATAAAATTACATGCAATTTGACGACCTCCTTGGTCGAGTAGTGTGTACACCGGTTTTCATGGGTACGCCAGTCCGAGTCCCGGGTTCGATTCCCGGCCGAGTCGATGTAGGAAAAGTTCATTAGTTTTCTATGTTGTCTTGGGTCTGGGTGTTTGTGGTAACGTCGTTACTTCTGATTTTCCATAACACAAGTGCTTTAGCTACATACATTGGGATCAGAGTAATGTATGTGATGTTGTCCAATATTAAATATTAAAATATTAAAAATTCAAATCCAAAGCTCTATGAATCTGACCGAAGTTCTTTACATACAAACATTGAAACTTGCAACCATATAAATTAATTGTAATGGCCGTATGCGGTGTAGTTGGCTTGTTAAATGTTGTACAGAACATAATCTTTACACTGCGTTGGTTGGTTAACGACCAACATATGAGCTAGTATTTATGATCGTGTGTATGATTTTCTTAACATTCTTTAAATACCGGTAGCATTACTTATATTTACTATTATATTTCCAAAACCTTAAATAAAACACGTAACGCGTTCAAAAAAAATGTGATTCTCATAACGTTGGTACAAGGAACAAACACAATCTTGTTACTCCTGTTACTCGACTGCATAGAGTCAGTAACTTTTTTGTGGGGCAATGTATACGCTTCTACAACAGGATCCCAGAAAGCGTTCAAAATGCTTCTGTTGCGAATTTAAAAAAATTGTTAAGGAACGCTTGTGTGCGAAAGGTTACTATACAATTAGTGAGTTTATGTTTGATAGCACACCTTGGGAATGAAACGATCGCCTCCTGGCTGTTTCTACTCATATATAATTATGTATATAATTAATTTGACGTAAAAAAAAAAGTCCCGCTGAGTTTCTTTCGCCGGTTCTTCTCAGGTCAGAGTGTTTTCTTTTTCCGAACCGGTGGTAGTGTTTAACTTGACAATCAATAAGAAAGTGTAATACTTCTATATTGAATAAAGGAATTTGAGTTTGAGTTTGAAAAAAAAATGGAGTTCTATCTCAATTTATGATACTATTTGAATTAACAAAAAAAAAAGGACAGTTGAAAGAAATTATTCATCGTGGTTTAAGCAATCAAAGAGAAGGGATGACTGAATTATGATTGTATGGCGTTATTCCTATCGATACTCATATCGATAAAAGTTGGAGGATGATCAAAGAAAAAATGGAAAGATTGTGTGAAAGTTGCATAAAATAAAAATAATTTCCCAGAAGCAATACAAAGTCTGACAGATGGTTGTGTTGCTATTCTTTCGGAAAGCTTGCGTATGATTTTTTTGTGGGTATATCTAAAAGAGAGGAAATAGAGACTATAAAACTGCACTTCAAAACGACTTCAAATATTTAAATCAGGTTCTTTTGAAGTTCATGCCAATCAACACAAGGAAAACAAAATTATCTGTTCATTTATAAATATTTAGATTTTCCTTACCTTGCTTTGACTGACACCGGCCCTAATTAGGTATCGTAAATATTTGTTATTTCAAATAAAAAATATTGTAAATTTTGTCCTCATATTTTTTTAAATTTTAAAGTGTTTTTTTTTTTAAATCAAATTTAACTTGTTTTACACTATAAGAATTATTAACTGAAGTCCTTTACTATGTAAAATAAGATTTAAAAAAAGTAACTGTTTATATCATGACCGCGTGGAATGGTGCCAAAATTATAAGCGGCATATCCCCGTTGAATCGTAATCCCAATCCTCTGGGCAAATACGATCCAGCCTTCCTGTAACCAGCGGAGGCAATAAGGGGCGGTGTTAGTCTTTTAGTGAAGCTTATTAAAAATAATAATATATCAATTAAATACAGAAATTTATTCAAGTGAAAAATCTATACTACATTTGAAAACTTTTGTTTGTTAGTAATTAAGAAACAAACAGTTAAATAGACGTTGGCGAGATGTAATCTTAAATTTGAAAATTGCGGACTCAAACATAGACGAACTGTTTTCGTGTGCTTTATTTACTTAATAGTGTAATTGTACTACATCTGTTATTTGCATGTGTGTGTATTTCATCTTAAACCGTGCAAATTCAACTTAGGTAAAACGGCAACCATGTCGTGTATGACAAAGGTATATTTGAAATATTTTAATAAAAAATACTTACATTGAAAATAAGGTGACAAAATATATATTAAAAACAGCGCCGAACAAAATTTATGATTCAAAGGTATATTTCATCACATTCAAATTAAATTTATATTTAACTACGTCCCATTTAATTAAAAACAACATTCTAGAACTTTAGTCAAACTCCACTTACCGATCATTTATGTGAATTATCCGTTGTAACTATCGCTGTACAATAAAATTTTGAATAATTCGAATTTCAAATTTTATTTAAATAATTACGTTCTATTTTTAATTACATTACATATAAAATTACGAAACAAAATAATTAATACGTTTAATTGCCATGATATTTTATGGCAAATCTGTAATATAAATATTAAACTTATCATATATATATAATTACACCATTGAGAATTTTCTGTACATAATTCTATTTTAAAAAAAAAAGCGCCTGGCAATCTCTTTCTGAAGATAATATAATACGTGAAAAAAGAAACAAATGGACGCGACGTACCAAGGAACGTCATTGGTTAAAATATTTATAACAATCACATGATTTACAGTGTTTGAAATTATCAAATCGAAGGGAAAATTATTGAATCAACTGGTCGGTCTAGTCAGATTGAAGGTCATGAATACGAATATTGATTTGGGTCACTATAATATCTCAGCAGTTCGAACACTATTACCGCGACGATGTCCTAACGGTTAGTTCGGAGTGTCAACTTTTTTTGGTCGTGTCGAATTTGCCATATTAATATGAAGAGGTGTAATCAAGACTGCACTTGTTTTTATTATATATTGGTCTTTCTCGCGTTTTTGTGACGTGACTGAAATCAGCCCAAAGGGAACGAGCAAATAGAATATTAACTTGAATTTAAATCTGACGTCCAAAAATATATATATATATATAGA
The DNA here is from genome assembly GCF_905147765.1 of Vanessa atalanta. NCBI lineage: Eukaryota > Metazoa > Arthropoda > Insecta > Lepidoptera > Nymphalidae > Vanessa > Vanessa atalanta. The sequence continues at coordinate 11,761,344 of NC_061880.1, read as the reverse complement.
TAGATAAGGCATATTACTCAATACAAGATTACATTGACAATAAAAACAGGGACTTAGATAAATGCAGGATAAATGTTAATTGTACTTTATTGACCATACAATTAAAATTGTGTAACAGAGTAACTACTAAGTTGCTTACCGGTTACTCTCAGTAGAATCGGCTTTCGATCCGATGGTAGCTTAAAGTTAAATTCAATAATAACTTTAGACTACTCGAATAAATAATCTTTTGATTTTGTTATTTTTATTGTGAAGATAAAGCAAAAAATCGTTTTAAGCTACTAGAAGCAAACACAAACTTAATAGATGTAGTTTATTTACTCTCTAACAATTTATATTTTCCTTTACTTTAACATTACAAGTTATGTTTGAAATTTATACAAATTCTTTAAACGTATTTTATAAGGTGTGAATATGACGTACTATATAGGCAATGTACCTTAAATTCAACTCGTCCACGGCGGTATAAGAAAATATCATAAGGAACCTCAAGGAGAGGAAACCTCAAGAAGAAAAAGTTCGTTAACGTTGACCCACATTAGAACCGTGGTACATTAAGCCTTTAACCGTAAAATTATTTATTTTATTTTATGGCACAGATGACAAACGAGCAGGTAGCTAACCTGATGTTAAGTGACTACAACCGCCAAGGACATCTGCAGCACTGGCGGATGTTGCCAAATATATGCAAGAATAAACACGCACACAACAACACAAGCTACAAACACGGTTAAATTTTATTTGAAGCATTGCATTAAATTTACTAATAAATATTATATTTCTCCTAAAAACACTAAGGCGTTTACTCTTTTCTATTGGCTTAGGAATGTATTTAAGAATGTGTGTTAAACGTCCGTTTAATATAAACACATTTTTATATTATTATTGAGAAGAACTTTCATTACGCATTTAAAAACTTAATTCAAATTAAAAACTAAAATCTAAAGTTATTCCATGAAAAAACGTCTTAAAGCTTTTATACCAATTAAAATTCAAGAAATTAGTTTTTTGTAAAAATAAATTTTAGCAATTAGAGCGCAGTGTTCGCTTCTTCAGGGGAATTTAAATCTCTATGTTCAAGCAATTTATATTCCATAATTAATTTAATTTATATTAGGTAAGCTTACTAGCAAATGGTCGAGCTAACGACGAGGTCAACTTCGTCCATAGACACTAGCACTGCAATGTGAACATTGATGTTTGATGACAAAATAAGTCAAGCGGTAGCAGCTAAAGTCTTTGGTCATATTTAAAAAATAAAGGGGGGGGGGGAGTTCAAGTAGAATTCTATTCTTGTCGGCCAGTTGATTATATTTGAGACAGCTGGTTATCTCTGGATAACAATAAATCAACCAAGTTTTTTGATGACGTAATAAATTTACGAAATATGATTTCGATTTTGAACAAATTTTTAATAATTTATAATTTTTTTGTAAATTGTCTAATTTTAATTTTGTCAATTTGATGTAAGCGATTTGGGACAGATGAAACTGCACCTGAGATTTGAGGTAAGTTGTTGAATAAGCAATAAGCGCTATACAAAGCAGTATATTTTTTTTTATACATCTAACCATCTGCTCTCTATATTCTAAATTCATTATTATACCTAATGTAATGTTTGTGACAAAAGACAAACGACAAACATGTGCGTGGGACCCGCGAGTCCCACGCACACGTTCATTCATACAATTTTTTACTTCGACTATCAATAAGTAAGTATAATGCTTCTATATTGAATATCTATAAATCAAGAAATTTTAACTGTAGTAGATAATAGTAGACAATTATTATAAAATCGAAAGACTAACCAAGTATACATAATTTTCTATAGCACTGATTACATATAACATTGTCTTAATATATTAACTTTCCTATAAAAACGAAGTTAACCGTATATTGACGCCTTGAAGTATTTTAGACTAACCAACTTTAAGAAGTCCAAAAAAATACATAAAAAAATAATTACTCTGTAACTACATATAAATGGTATAAACGCAAAAGAAACTCCATCAGTGTGTTACTCTTTCATGACCCAATCAATAATTTGGTGCAGCAATCTGAAACCCGGACATAGGCTAATTTTTAAAACCAGAACCTAACGTCCAACCCCTAAAACACGACCAATGACAATAATTATAGGTACCATATAAAAATGACACTATATAGTTTATTATTCAATGATACACGGATTCTCGTGATATATAATAATATTAAATACTAGGTAGAGATAGCGGCTTGACTAGTCGCTTAAAGGCGTCATTTAAGGAGCTTTTCCTGGTAATTTGTGTCAAAGGCAAAGAGCCGGCAGAAAGTGCACTGATAAAGAGAAAAGCTGAGTAACAAGTTTTTATAATCCATCTCGTCCACGGTGATGAAATAAAATTTAAGGAAATCATATAAACTGTGTTTCCAAGAACCCGCCTGGTGGAATAAACTGAAAACCTTTTCCTTGAGATCGTAGACCTTTGACCATTTACGTGTTACTTTAGATATTTTAGTTCTGAATATAAATTGTAATGAATTGAATATATCTATTCTTTGTGATATAGGAAGGCGGATAGACCAATGGACCACCTAATGGTAAGTGGTCTACACGTAGATATTCGTACAAACATTGGGAGCTAAGACGTTATATCCCTTGTACCTGTATTAACACTGGCTCACTGACCCTTAAAATCTGAATACAACTATACTAAGTATTGATGTTTAGCCATAAAACATCTGATGAGTGAGTCGTACCTAGACGGGCTTGTAGAAAAATATACCACTGAGTAAAACAAAGGTAACGTCAACAAAGGAATTTGTTGTCAAACTAAGATAGCGTCCCTTTAGTAGTTCATTGTTGAATCTATTGTTCGATGTTATAATTTTTATCTATAAAAAGAATATAAATAGTTAACAAGAGTATTTTAATAAAAGTCTGTTGTTATAATATTTTCGATTCGAAAGAATAAATAAAATAGGTATTGTGATCTGAAAAACGCCGAAATTAAAGCTTGGATTGCAATGGGTTTTGGAGCGTAAGGTTACGTAATGGCATGGATATGGAGCTTGCTTTTTTATGAAATAGATAGGCAGGCGGGCAAATAAACGGACGGTCAGTTGTCACCACTTTCTATAGATATTATCGCTGATTAAATTTTTAACCATTTATGACATATCCAATGCGCCAACAACCTTCCCAAGGTTGTTATTTACTCTTGTTACTCTGGCTCACTTGTCGTTCAAATCGGATAACAATACAGAGTTTGCTGGTTAGTGATAGAATATGATATATGAGTAGGCGGTACATAAATATAAAAAATGTAGTACATCTTTTCACTTTTTCAAAGATATCTATGAGACTAATTTATAAATGCGGTCTACTTGGATTATTCTTCTCTTGAAACCATTTTATTTTGACTTAGTTCAGTAGACGTCGAATAAATTGCGTCTGGAATATAAATCTTTCGAAATTATTCTAACAAGTATTTCTTACAAGCTTTTATTTAACTTAAATTAATTATTAGTATTTGTTCAAATCTTATAATTAAATATCATACCATGGAATGCAATGATATGGTATCAAGGAGGTGGTGTTACGAAAGGGCCGGGAGCTAGACACGTGGACTCCTTATTTACTATGTCTCCATTGTGTCTGGGCTTGTTGGATTTATTTACTATGTCTCCATATATATGTGTGTTTGGGCTTGTTGGTTTTTCCTAGACAAATACTAAAGACCTAGATGGTAATCACGGTCTCATGATAAAAAAGAGAGGTGTCTACTGAACATAACTTTATTGTATATTCTCTCTTTTCTACATTCAGTACATGGCTTCTAAATAAAGCTTGTGATTCAATAGGCTATTTATTTACACTAGTGGGTCTCCCGTGAAAATTCTCGTTTATTCAAAAGGTTTTTTAGGATTTTTGAAACCTGATTTTTGAAAACAGGCTTTGTTTTGATTACATTTATTGTAAACAAAGTCATGAAACTTTATTTAAATGAATATATCAATGTCAAATAATTTACTTTAATTTTGTTTTCGTTCTACATTTTTTTTATTATACAGCCGTATCACCGCTCTCTAGCCGGCCAGTACCTTTTTTCCGGTTTATAAAATTTAATTATTTATTAAATCGTAACAATTTAGTAAATTGCAACCAAGAATCCTCTTTATTTTTCTGCACTACTACGGCTGGAGCTCTTCGAAATGAGACCATAACCGACTTTTTATTGTAGTGGGAAGTACCCAAAAAAAGTGCTACTCTCACTCTGTCTCTTGATTGGCTAGAGTAAAAGCAAAAAGGAGAAGGCTATAAGGGATATGCTAAGGTTAATAGCAAAGTCAAAACTGGTGAAGGATTGCTAGAAACAGAAATCACTGGAAAATACCTCTGGGCCATCTCCAGTTTTCTTATAGTGGCTTTAAAATTGAATAAAATGTTCTTAATTTAAATATTTTTATTAGGTAACTAAATTGAATATTTATTAGGTTAAAAATTATAGTATTTAATCTTTTTTTGTAATATTTCCATTTTCAAAATTAAAAGGTTTGGTTAAGCAATGGCCGTGTTCGATGCCATTTGCAGACGAATTAAATTTTTCTATAATTTTAGAAAAATAATGCGCGAATCAGACAAACCAATCAAAGTTAATGCAATTTTACAAATCCGATATGATCGATGAAATATTAAAGGTATATTTAAATCAGCGACGATGTAAAGCCTAATTTGCCCGCCTGTCACATATTTGAAATGATAAAAAAAAATATGAACATTGTAGGAATGGTTTTAATTTCAAATTAAATTACCCTCCAAGAAAATATAATTCGAAAATTGAATAACGAAGTTTCACTGTAGAGTATAAATATTAAAGGATATTCTTCAAGAATGTAATAATAGTACGGAAAGATAATGGATGTGAGAAGGTTCGCAGTTGCATTGTGGTGCAAACCACAAATTTTTCTCATTTTAACTAGAAAAACTCTTGAAAAACTTCCCCGAGGAGTGTTCGTAGTATAACTTTCGCAGTTCGAAGATACGATTTAAGTCTAAGAAAAGTAAATGCAACTTCAACACAACTGAAAAGTGTTCTTACATAAAGATTTTTTACTGGATATTCATACGAAATGGAGTTACATTTTTGAATTTAATTAAATCGTCTTTCAAAGAGATCATACTAAGAACCGAAATAGCCTAGCGGACATAGTACGCGTATCTTAAACAATAACAGCTTGTTTAAGACATGGCACCAATCTATTTCCATGTACCTAATTTGTGTTTAATTATTCTCGGCGATAAAATTAATCCTCGCACAATTTGTACCAATTCACATTGAAACATCATGGTGTTATAATTTCCAAGCCTCGTTCCGAAATTAATGGGGCATGTAATGCCGTTTACTTTGTTTTATCTTCCAAAATTACCCAACACAATAAACCCCATGATATAACGTTACTGATGCGACAGAAATAAATAAAAACAAAAGATCTTATGTAAATCGCCATACTAATTACTTACGTATTCATAAGTTATGTTCAGTGAGCAATCAATAATAGTATAAGAGCGACCGAGGCATGGTAATTCCAGACACAATGGACCTTACATTTTAGAATTTATTAATGATGTGAGTAGTAGGTTACACTTCTAATACTGTCTGTGAACGAACATGACCCGTTTGCTTCGTAATAAATGCATGCCTTGCGAAAAGAAGAACATGAAAAAATGTTAGAAAAACAAATCAAATCAAATTATACTTTATTCGAGTAGGCTTTTACAAGCACTTTTAAATTGTCATTTAACAAACTGTTTAAAGTAAAGCTACCACCGGTTCGGAATGTAGATTCTACCGAGAAGAACCGGCAAGAAACTCTCTAGTTACTTTTCAATATCTAAAAATACAGTCATGTATTTGACGAACATTAGAGAAACAAGATATTTCATAAAGTCTGATGATTTATTGATCAAAATCAATATTTTGTAGGTACGTACAATTGTTGTGACAAAAGTTTACTAAGGGCTAACTTTCAGGAATTCGACAACAACTTTGATTAGGGTGCAATTAACTCGCTCTAGGGTCGACCCAATCTAGTTTCACGAACAGTTATCAACTATCCTGGGATGTTTGTTTATTTACAGACATTCATAACCACGACTAAAATGGTAGGTTGTTTTAAATAAACGAATGACCTGAATCTTGACATATTCTATAATAGCCAAGGGAATACTTGTCTCACGCAATCATCCTCGAAATTTGTCACTGTGATATTGTTTAATAAATTTTGTTTTAAATATATTTCTATTTACAAAAATATCTAGACAGAAGTGTATCTGAACTGAGTATAATACAAACATTATACAAAATTGAATTCTATTTCGTGTTCTGAATAAATAATACCATATTTGTTAGAGACAACTTTAATAAATGAAAAAAATATATATATTTATTTATAAAATCAAATAGATATTTTTTTGTTCGAATGCCAGCTGTTTAACATGCAATGCAATCATTTTGAGGCAATTAAATAAATCATCGATTTTTGTTATGTCTATGAAATTGTTATATTTGAGATTGCTCACATCTAAGTTTATATTAATATTCGCGTCGTAATTTGCACTAATCCAATATGTACGCACGACGTATCTGTCAAAATCAGTATGTCTTCAATATCACTAAGCGTGAGACAATCTAACGATGTATTTATTATTCGGTGTTGTAAATTTACATTTTAACATTAGCAGCCCGTAAATGTCCCACTGCTGGGATAAAGGCCTCCTCTCCCTTTGAGGAGAAGGTTTGGAGCATATTCCACCACGCTGCTCCGATGCGGGTTGTCGGAATACACATGTGGCAGAATTTCGTTGAAATTAGACACATGCCGGTTTCCTCACGATGTTTTCCTTCACCGCGATGATGATGACGAGATGAATTATAAACACAAATTAAGCACATGAAATTTCAGTGGTGCCTGCCTGGGCTTGAACCCGAAATCATCGGTTAAGATGTCACTGGGCCATCTCGGCTCTACCCATCCCTAAATTTACATGCTTACCCATTAAATGAACTCGTGGATTTTTCTAGGGTTACTCGAGGTCAAGGTCAAGTTCGTTTTGTTTATAATCTGTGCCTCTCTGAAATTATTCGTTAACTTTCAAACTTGGGCTATAAATATTATCAATCTGTAAGTTATACTTTTATCTACTTAGTATTCTGTACGAAGATCTTTCGTACCTAATTTTTGAAATGATAAAAATCGACTAATAGTCACAGATATGCCATTTTGATTTATATATCCTTTGAATTTTGTAATTATTATGGTGAATGTCGCATATTACTTTCTGATATTCTATTGTCAAACAGCAATACTTAATACTTATATGTTCCGCTTTGAAGGATGAGTGGGTTGGTGGCACGTGGACGATGGAAGGAATGGTTAATATTTCTAACAGCGCATCCACCATCAAAGCAGAGAGAACATCATCCACCATCAGAACAGAGAACCGAGATGGCCCAGTGGTTAGAACGCGTGCATCTTAACCGATGATTTCGGGTTGAAACCTGGGTTTCCACTTAATTTTCATGTGCGGCGGTGAAGGAAAACATCGTGAGGAAGCCTGCATGTGTCTAATTTCAACGAAATTCTGCCCCACGTGTATTCCGCCAACCCGCATTGGAGCAGCGTGGTGGAATATGCTCCAAACCTTCTCCTCAAAGGGAGAGAAGGCCTTTAGCCCAACAGTGGGAAAATTTACAGGTTGCTAATGCTAATGCTAATCCACCATCAGATGAAACAATTGCCAATCAACACTAAAATACAATTGTCAAATCATAGTGGTAATTTTCGAGTTCGTCCTTACAATAATAGTTTTGTAACAGACATTTGTCATTTTTATGTTCCTATTTAAATGTATTTTCTATGAGGGGGGGGGGGGATTGTTTGTTAGCTATACAAATCTAGTCGATATATTGCAATAAAAAAAGAACACACCAACAAACAGTACCATATTGAATCGAAGCAATATCGATTTAATTTATTTTAAAATTTAATTTCAACTATGAATACGAAGAATATTTACTATTTGATGTAAAATCTTCGACCAACAATTTAATCAGGTTTTTGAATTATAAAACGATAAACTAATTTAATTTACCCGAGATCGCCCGTGGGCCAATCACGTGGCTAGGTTATAGGCTATCACAACTATTTTAAAACATGTTAATTCAAACCAAAAATTCTAGTTTAATTAATTTATTTAATAAGGGTTTTAATTATACATCTGTTATGTTTCGGCACTGTGGGGCAACATTCTGAGAAAATATACATTTATGTCGGAAAATAAATTAAACCACTTTTCTATCTACTAACCTGAATTGGAATAAAGTCTGGACCTTCCACTTAACTCAAACCCTAAGGCTCACTTTTATTTCTAGGTCTGAACCAGCAGTTATAAAACAGTTGTTACTTAGTTAAATGAAATGTTTCCATGGCAATAGACGAGTGTTTTAAATGTGTAATCATGTTCACCAATTAGGAACCTATTAGGCAAAAATAACATCAATCGATATTATCAATCATTGTAATAATGTTTGTTATATCTTCGTATAATGTATATCTGTGTAAGGCTTGGAACTGTCTCGAGTAGTTATGGGCAATAATTTGACATCTGATATTTATCACATCGGACAATTGATGCCGTAAAGCCTTATTGATGCTATTTCTGGCTTTTGATCACGAGATCCAATTAAGCATTTCTAAGTCAGGCAATATATACTCTATGTTTAAATATAGTATTCTGTACATTTCATTTGGCGGTTAGGACTTTATGCGAACTGAGTAGGTACCACTTGTGTGAACGGTGAGTAAGTCAGTATGACTAATAGCACAATCACATAGAACACAAGGGATAAAGAATCTTAGCTTCCAAAGTCGGAGGCGCATCGGTGATTTAAGGATTAATTAATATTTCTTACAGCGCCAATGTTTATGGATGACCACATACCATCAGGTGGTCCACTGACCTATATAATAAATATATGATATATACAACTTGTATGTAACATATGATTTTGACGACCTCCGTGGTCTAGTAGTGTGTACAGCGGTTTTCATGGGTACGCCACTCCGAGGACCCGGGTTCGATTCCCGGCCGAGTCGATGCAGAAAAATTTCATTAGTTTTGTATGTTGTCTTGGGTCTGGGTGTTTGTGGTACCGTCATTACTTCTGATTTTCCATAACACAAGTGCTTTAGCTACTTACATTGGGATCAAAGTAATGTATGTGATGTTGTCCAATATTCATTTATTTATTTATATAAAATTACAATGTAGTCAAAATAAATAAAATACTTAATTGTACATATATTTACTTTCATTATTACTTTAGGAAAACGAAACTTATGACAGTTCCTAGCAGATATAGATGTCATCTCTCGAGATTCGCACCGCGCTTTCTTTAGAAAGTTATAAGTAATTGTCTTCGACAATGGTCTCCCTTGATTAATACTAGTATCTTATATTGTAAAAAAACGCGTAGAATTTTATCTTTACAGAATTATTAAATCTATACCAAAATGTCTGTCTGTCTATCTGTCTGTTGCAAAGCCACCGAACCATTTATTCATTTAATGAAATTTGTTATGCAGTAAGATTGAACTCCAACTAAAGACATACATCCCCTAAAACGCAAGTAAAGTCGCGGGCAACATGTAATATATATGTTACCGGAAATGTATGAAATCTTGGAATTGTATACAAATCCTAAAAAATTTATACAATTCTGAAGCCATAAGAATTATATAATATATTGTTTCAAATTATTCAATACACAAATGTCCTAGGAATTGTGTACAATTAGGATTTGTATATAATTCCAATATCGTATTAGAAAATAAATAAAAATAATGCTTTCTGTAATAAAACACGTTGTTAAAATGAGAATAATAATTTTTATTAACGCACTCGTTCAGACGACAACGTTCAGGTAACAATCATATCGTAAAATATAATAATCTTCATATTATTTTACTAATTAAAGCTTCGAAAATCAACCATCTGGTAACTCATTCAAAATCGACTTATGTTATTCTTATAAAGTCAAGTCTGTTATTTAAGTAATTTTAAATGTCACAATATTAAAGTAATGTTTTACATTTTCTATTTATATTTAGGAAATTTATAGATTTCCTAGGAATTGTATACAATTCCTAGATTTCATACATTTCCGGTAACATATAAAAGTAAACTATAATCAAACTACGTTTTTTTATTTAGTATAATACTAACAATAATGTTCGAATCGTAGTGTTATTCTTTTAAAAGTCACGAAAATTCACGCATTTAAAAAATAAAACGGCTAAACTCATCTCTCATAGATATCATAATATAAATATTAGTCTAATACAGATATACGTGCCTCAATATAGCAATGTCACGAAATACAATTTAATAACAACATTGCTTCTTAAATATAAACAGGCGTTTTTCATAAGGTTGTCGATTTAAAAAGACAGCCGCTTTTTAGGTTTTTGGGTATGTTCCTATTTATTATTATTGGCATCGTAAGATAAAATTAGCAATATTAACTTATCTTAAATAAACTAAAAACGTTGATTATTTTGTTCTCATCAAAAAAAGCTTTAAATAAAAATTATTCCTTTAATTTTTTATTTTGTTTAAATAATCTTCGATTATGAATCACAAGCGAAACCTTGACTCTGAGAACTCACTGAGTCGAATACCGATCTTTGATTGGCCTTATTGTGTTACTAAGTCGACTTCGCTGTTCGTTCAGATATGCTTTAGTCGTATGATGTAAATTTAATTCTTGTATTGAATTTCCAGAACTATAAAATGTACAAATTAACTGTCAATACTATATACCAAAACTATTGGGTGATATACACGTTCAGTAACTGTACCTCAGCGTCCCTTTAATTAAAACAAAGCAATACCCATCAGTCATTTGTTTATACGTTCGGACTCACTATCCGTACTCAAAGTATTGTTTGTGAATACAGTCCCTTGAGTAAACGACCAAATTCTATTCGTAAGACAGACAACAAGATCAGAATATTATAGTGAATATATGAAACTTCGTCAAATAAGTATACCTAGTATACATTAGACACTCATTTTTTAATAAGATTATGAATGCAAAGGCTCTTTTAGTTATAAGTAGTAAAACTCTTTGGAATTTTACATCTTGTACATTTTTTCTTTTTATTTTTATTAAGATTTACAGTACTCTTTTATGTCACTTTTGTTCTCGCTGCTGCCTTTTTTTATATTCATAATTTGTTTTTATTGCATATAATTAAAAAAAAAACATTGAAGATATGAATGATGACTCTTACTTTTAAGCCTTGGCTTAGAAAATTTGGTATATTGTAATCTCTAAAGCGTAAAGCGCTTAGTAGACATATATGGTCAGTAAATAACTAGTTATATGAAATTCAAGCCAAATGAGCCTGGCAGCTTATGTATCCGCCTCATAATTACTTAATTCATTAAATTTAATATGAGATTATGGTTGTAATTTGTATAACTTAAATATATATTATAAACTAGCTGTGCCGCTGTGCTGTGTTCTCATCAGTACGACACGAGGCATTAGCCCAGCAGAGATATATTTAAAGATTTATTTATATTATTATATAAAGACCCTTGTGTCACGCAATCAAAGGCTTTAGATTATTATAGAATGCGTTTACAAATAACAGTCTATTATTTGTTCCATGTTGTGTTGTAAATTTGCCTATTAACGCTACATAACATAACATAACATTAGCAGCCTGTAAACTTCTCACTGCTGGGCTAGACCTCCTCTCCCTTTGAAGAGAATGTTTGGAGTACATTCCACCACGCTGCTCTAATGCGGGTGGTGGAATACATATGTGACAGAATTTCGTTGAAATTAGACACATGCAGGTTTCCTCACGATTTTTCTTCACCGCGGAGCACGAGATGAATTATAAACACAAATTAAGCACACGATAATTCAGCGGTGCTTGCCTGGGTTTGAACCCGAAATCATCGGTTAAGATGCACGCGTTCTAACCACTGGGCCATCTCGGCTCTCATACAAGATTCATACTTAGGTTAACTCGAATAGCTTCCATAAAATATATATTTTTAACTGTATTAAGAAATTAAATTGCCTTGTTTGGAGAAGATACTTTTAAAGTTTTCAGTATCCCGGCAGTCCTTTAAAATATTTGTGAATAACGTTATACAGGGCTACTCAGTAAAACTTATCTTCAAATATGTTGAGCTAATAGCTAAATTTAATGTATATTAAGGAAATTGATATTCATATTTAATATTGTTTTCTGGCCGAGTACATTTCACAAGCTTAATTCTTTTAATAAAATTTACGTCTTTTACACATGACAATATATATATATATACTTATTACAAGTAATTGAATAATCATTAATTTTTAAATTTATTATTAAACTTTATTTTCAAACTGTTAGTCAAATCATTTGTATATATATATATATATATATATAGTAATTATATCTTAGGCGCTACTTGGCACACAATTTCCTATCTACTGGTTTTAAGGCCACTAAGGCATTTTATTCGAGCTTAATTAATTGAAATAAAAAAAAAACTTTTCAGTAAATATTGTTTTAATATATCGTAAAAAAAAATACTTATATTGCACTTCAATAGGCGATAATATCATATACAATTACAACTTCACCTCAAATGTGTCTTAATTAACTGCTTCAGATGCCTCTGGATTCTCCTCTTGAATAACAATTACTTGTTTATTAGCTCGTCTTCTTGCATGAGGTCCACGCCTAGACCTTACCGGTTCGACTGTTCCATCCTCAGCTACCTGAAAAATAAATAATCTCTAGAGTATACTCATATTATGTTATAACATTATTATACTGACAATGATATAAACTTTACTGTTTAAAAAAGTACTTAATAAAATTAATTTAAAAAAATAATGTAAGTTTCGGTATATTATCAAGAAAAAAATATCTGAACTCACCTGAACAGTTTTCTTATTCGCAACATTATTCTCTAGAAATTTATTAACAGCACCGAGTGTGTTGATGGGTATCTAAAAAATAAATATAATTTTACAAGTACTGATACATATTGTTAAATAAATTGTCGGCGTCATGTGGCCGATATGAAGGATACAATTATAAATATATTTTTGGTATGAAAGTACTTACTTCGATTTACTCAGTTAATCTTCCTATTCGAAAAATATTTATATAATAATAAAAATCCAAGTTAAATATTATTATTGAAATAAATAAATTAAATATTACCTTGTTCAGATGTTCTTTATAAAAAAAAAAAAAAGAAAAATTTTAATTTGTAAAATTAATACGTATAGTTAAGAAGAACAGTAATTATTAGTAAGTGAAGTATTGTTAGTTGTGAACTTACAGCTAAAATATCGTCAAAGAATTTTGATGCACTCGGTGTTTCAACAGAGACATGAGCTGATGAGGAAGAAGATGATGATGATGACAGTGATGGATCGTTTGAAAGGGATTTCGTGTCTGACTCTGAAAAATTACAGAAAGATTTATTAGACATTTTACACCTAACAATGTATTTAAGCAATTAATTTTTTAACTTAAAAAAGAAACACGAAGAACAGATAGTGGTGTAATAAAAAAGTTAAACATTATGACTAGTCGATATGAGTGAATTATTTATGTTTGAAAGTTAATTTGTTCATAAGCAAGCAACAGATTAATAAAGGACTTTGTTAGAATTGAAATATTCATAAAGTATAAAAAGAAATAAGAATGCCATGAAATGATAAAAACATCATTAGAATTAAGGGAGAAGAGAAGGCGCCAAGATAATCCGTAGCGGTTAGTTAACCGCAGGTCGGTATCGGGCCGTAAAAAGGGAATAAAAATATTTTTTCCTTAACCTTTCTGCGACTTAAAGCGACCTCGGAAATTTAAATGAAAATGTTTCTTCCCTTGTTTCACTCCTATTTCGTAATAAAACAGATTGTCTGTATTTTTGTTAAAGAATTACTTCCTTCAAAAGGATTTTATGGTTAATATAACAAGGGTTTCGTTTTCTATTTATTTCTCTATACAATTATAATATATTTATTAAACTTCAAAAGATAGCCGACTATTAAAATTAAATAAAACCAATAATACCCAATTTATTACATTTTTAAACATGTTTAAATACTTTTTTACATTGCTCATTTTTAAAAATAGCCACCTGCTTGTACTGTTGCACTCTTTTGCACAGAAATATTAGTATTAGCCGCCGTGTTTCCTAGAAAATTACCAACAGCCTTTAGTGTTGATATAGGAATCTGAAATCAGAAAAAATAATTACCTTTATGCTTGCCACATAATAACTTTAGACATTAAAGAACTGAATTACTTACATTAAATATGTCTGCAAAGAAATTAGGATTTCTTTGAAAAGTTACTTGTTTTGTATATACATGGCTGCCTCCTGCTCCACCATTAAAACCTCCTTCTACCGCGGCACCAGCATTAGCAGATGATTCAGCATCGGCATCTATTCTTTTTTGAATCTGTGGCTCTACATTTTTATATACAGTCGGTCCAACAATATCTCCCTGACCTCCAATATATCCGCCAAGGAAAGCCGTTTTGCGGAAATGATGCCGACGGGGCTTATAATGCGTATGTACTATTTCTTTTTCAACGACTTTTGTTTTGGGTTCAACATAAACCTGTAAATATTAGTATAAAAATCATTATAAAATCCAATATTTTTAGACTAATAGCTTTGGACATAATTTTATCTATATTGAAAAATATATATTATAGTGTTACGTGCACGGATTAAACTGAAACCTCTAGCTGTTTCCGCTTTTGACGATTGTTCACAGCGTGGGTCTTTTTGTAATATTTTTACTTAAGAAAAAACATAGATTTCAGGTAATGTGTATAACAAAGGTTAGCACGTGGTGTATGGCTACTATAAACCATTTTCTATAATCGATTTAACGAGTTTCGTTCAAAAAAATCTGTCTTTAAAATGGGCTTCAACGTGAATGTTATTTACGTTAATTATGTTGCAAGCTGTCTTAAAGCCTTTAGTGCACTTTCACTGGAAGAGAACAAACCTGAGATAAAGGATAATCAATAAAATGTTGCGGTACTAGCCGTGACTGCTGATTAATACCTGCTGTAAACGCCACATTAAAAATGGAATTTATAAAAACTTGGAAATCATCTATTAAGTTGATCCCTTGGCTCGTTCCACTAACCGGATTCCATACATTACTCACTTCTTTAACGATGACTGGTTGTACGTTTTCATGGATAACTTTTTTTTCGATTTCAGTCTTAACTTCTGTGTGCACTTCAGGTGCTTTTGGCAGAGGTTGTACTTCATTGAGAGAATCAAAATTAAACTCTGTATGAATTTTTTTGTGTACTGGTTTCACATGAACGGGATGTAATGGAACGACATCCTGAGTGCCGGAAAATAAAATTTCTGATGTTCCTCCTGCTGAAGATTCACCTGCCTGCAACAGAGAGAATACAAATTTGAATGTCTTTAAATGCAGTTAACCAAACATAAAAGCATTACAGAAGTGATATCTACAGTGAAACATATAAGCAAAAGATTGAACATTCACATGCAAATCATACGTATGATGCTTAACATAGCTCGTTGTGTAAATAATAAAAAAAAACATTCTATTATATCTACATGCACAAAGTTGCATATATTAGATTATTTTACCTTGACTAGCTGATAAAATCGGGAGATTCAGTCTGCTGACATACAAAATAAGAAATAATGGGCACAAATATTTTAAGAAATGTATTTATTTGATAAGTATGAGTATTCCTTTCATCAGATTTGACATGAATAACTAAATGATTACACTAAGAGAATCTCAACCATTTCAAAGAGAAACAAAATCTATTCAGGTTTCCTCTTGTGTTGTCGTTTAGCTTTTTCCATTTCTTTTCTCTTTTGTTTTTCTTCCTTTCGTCTTTTTCGGATCTCACTCAGATTGTCACCTACCATTCCTGAAGCCGCATAACGGTTGCCAGCTTGAGCTGAAGCATATCCTGCTCCTGCTGCATTTTCAGAGTTGACTCCTCCAGCGAGGCCAGCTGATGCCTTGATGTTTCCACCAGCAGTTGCCCCCGCATACAGGCCACCTGAACACAAATCCTAACTTTACAACTAACCCAAAAGAAACTTTTTGTATTAATGTTTTTAACGCCTCTTAGTTTGCACAATTTACACTTAAATTATATTATTACGAATATACTTTATATTTGTACCTGATGTTCCTCCATTTTCACTTGCTACTCCACCGAGACCAGCTCTTGCAGATTGACCGTGAGGGGTACCAGCCTCAGCGTACAGTCCACCGGCAGCACCACCACCTATTGTTTCAAATAAATAAATAAAAACGTTTAGTATTTATTGGATTACAAGATTCTTACAATATTATAAATAAAATAGAAATAAGTTTAAGGAGCTTGTTGTATCAGAAATAACAATTAGCATTGATTTTCAGCTTACCTAATAAGCCACCGAGGCCAACACCAGCATGATAACCACCAAAGTTGACTCCTAACTTTCCTTCCTTGAATGTTATGAATTGTGGTGCCTGAAACAAAAGGAGACATGTTCAATAAAACTATTAGCAGTGACCTTGGGATAACGTACATAAATATCGTATAGTTTTTAAAAAGACTTAATTTTTACACTCGACGTTAGTAAACAAGAGTCATTCATCCCGTTTTTATAAAACCCCTAAAACACAAATGTTTGATTCATTTCGTTATGAACGATTGTAATTAAAATTATATAATCAGAATCACAAAAATAAATTTTCTAGTTGTTTTTATCATGACAACGTCAATATAACCGAAAAATAGTCATACACATACATTACGACGAGACAGAAAATCACGCTACAAAAAAAAACTCCTAAAAAACTAACCATGAACGAGTTGATTCATATGAAATTTTTGTACCAATATATTATCCCGGAATTATAAACACAAATTTAATAATTAATTAATATATAATTATACTACTCTCACAACTGAACATGAAACAAAATACCTATAATAATCATAAAAATCAGAAGGATTACTGGTTGTCCCAATCAGACAAAACATATATCTCTATATTATAGGATTATATAAGATAAATTTATTTTTACAATCATTTTGTATTTCATTATTAAAGCTAACAAATATTATTTATTTTATAATTATTGCATATTTATATTATAAAAACTCATTTTATTAACGTTCAATTCAACTATTTATAACGTTAAGTTACGTTGGAATTTTCCATAAATTACGATGCGAAATAAATTAATCCGTCAGTATTGCTTTTATGTCGTGTCATTAAATAAACATTTCATAAAATTATTAGTATTAAATTGATCACTATATAATATTCAACAAGTACAAAATACGTTAATTACAAGTATGATTAAAGGTGATTAAAAACATGTTTTTTGATTTTAGATAATACTATAATTTGGTGCTGAAAGGGCAAATATCAATGAACCTTTTTTTAGCAGAATAACAAAAATGAAATCATATTCTTAATGTTATTGTTTATGCTCCAGTTGAAGCTACTTACAATTATGAATAATGAAAACTCAAAGACACGAATTCTGAAATTAGATTGTTTTTAATGTTCTAATGAGTCTTTTTTGCG
This sequence comes from Vanessa atalanta, assembly GCF_905147765.1. Taxonomy (NCBI): domain Eukaryota; kingdom Metazoa; phylum Arthropoda; class Insecta; order Lepidoptera; family Nymphalidae; genus Vanessa; species Vanessa atalanta. The sequence goes on along the minus strand of NC_061880.1, from coordinate 11,743,670 downwards.
GCGTAAGGAAAAGAGCCGCAAGGAATGGAAACTCGGACATATATTTTTTTTTAATTTTATATTTCGAACTAACTTTCACTAATTGAAAAAGCGTGTTTTGGCATTTATTGCTTTTCTTCCTTACATGCCTATTATTTTTTTAATGCTATCATACCACATAATTTAAATAGGAATACAATTTTTTCTATATCAAATATTTGTTATATTACACATGTTTACTATTTTTTCTTTATTTTATTCCAACGATCTCCTTAAGTACTTAATAAAATAAAAAATAAAAGATTTATATTTTATAATAAAAAAAAAACAATCTTACGATAGATAAACTCAAATATTATGAACAATTTTGTACATCCAATTTTGTTGTATTCTAGTACCTAATTTAAATTACCAATTATTAACAAAAACGGTATTTCCCTCATCATACTTTAAATGAATCACTCATTTAAACCAGGATATCTTTATACGTAACCAATTTACAATAATCTATACTAATATTATAAATACGAAAGCAACTTTGTCTGTCCATAAGTTGTTCTTTCACGTCAAAACCTCTGTACCGAATGTAATTAAACTTGGTGTGAAGCAAGCTGGAATTCCAAGGAAGGAGATAGACTATTTATACCTAACACCTTACGTCCAATCCCTAAAAAGCAAGCTATATAAGCAAAGATCAATAACACCTTGCGTAGCCGCATGGGTATTAGCCCTGAAGGCTCTAATTATTTTATTTGGTAATTATAACCGACTTTCTTGTCTTACTTGCAGAAGAAATAAAATCTCTTGGGAGCAAGAGTCGTTCCAATTCGGTGATTTTCTGTTTCTTATATGCTTTACGAGTATTGCGCGATTCCATAATTATAGAAGACGTAAATATAAGTTCAGAATCACATCATCCTAAGAGAAATTAGCTCGTTCATAAAATTCATATTGTTACATGAAATAATTTGCATTTTTATCTGGAGATATTATACGCATCGTCGTTTTAGGAAAATTGTTATATATTAATATCTAGAGGAATGTTTTGAAACTTCTATAGGTATATGAATGCAGATAAGTTGTTTTTTTTATTAAGTATCACATCAAAGATATAGCCAGTGTTTAGAATGCCTACATCTAGGCAAGCACCAATTTTCATGTGCTCAATTTATGTTTGTAATTTTTGTCACCTACGCTGTTAAAGGATTGAGGAGGATACACATGTGCCTAATTTCAATGAAATTCTGCCACATGTGTATCGAACCCTTAATCCTCTTAATCTTCACTTTAAAAAGGAAAGGAGGCCTACCCCTTTTCTACCCCTATCCTGTATATACCCCAACAATAGTATATATGGGACGCCAATTTTATTTTACATCAAAGTGCAATTTTAAAATGTCATTTCGAGAAAAATATAGCAGTTGCGTCCTTTTAGACTATATTTATTTTGGGAATGAGAACTCGTAGGCAAAAGTAAAAAATAATAGTCGATACGCCTTTTTTTCCGAATTCAATATTTGCAATTCAATATTGCAAAAATCATCAGAGGTTCTCTTTTAGTTTTGACAGCACTATTGTAGATAAAAAACTTAAAAAAAAACCAGACTCTTTTACATAGTCTCCTTTCATGTTTTTATTAATTTACAAAATTAGTTTTAAGAGAGAAACAAATGAAGAAACTTAATTACCTGACCGATTTTGGTCACGGTAAACTCAAGAGAGACTAGATAACTACGCAGAACGTATTATAGTGTATACAAATGTATACACTTCCAACTTTCTTGGTAGTAGGGCTATATAATAAGTAAACCCGTCTGGGTACGTACCACCCACTCATCAGATATTGTGCCGCCAAACAGCCAACATAAGAAAAAAAAAACTTCTAGAATTCGGGCTGTTACGTCTTAACGTTAATTTTTTATCGACGTGCATTAGTATGAGTAAATAACGCGTGTGTTTATATAGTGTGCGTGAAACAAATTAGTTGTTAAGTTTAAAGAAAAATATAATTAAATGTGTATGATCTCGCCTTCTTGAGTGAATAGATCTTAGATATCTATATGTATTTATTGTATAAATATATACATTATACACATATAATATATACATTATACATATATATATATATATATATACATATACATTCACTATTTACAATATACATAGTAATTATTATAATTAAGTTACTTATAATCAATTTACCATTTAAAATGTTAAAAAACTATTAATAAATCTTATTATTCATTAAAAGAATACTTTTTTTTTACAAAAAGATACCTGGAATTAGGCACAGGTTCCATCACAAGACTGATTGAATAATAATTGTGAATACGATAATTGTAAATGTGTTTATTTGAAAAAAACAATATTTTCAAACTATTCTCATATTTTTAATAATAATAATATTATTTTAATTAAATAATAGAGCCAATCATTTGTCAATCGTTCGAATAAATACTACTTTACATTTAAGTAGAACAAGTTATTACAAGTAACTCATTGCTTATCAACATTATAATTACGTCAAACTGACATTACTCACTTGGGAAACACAAAATATATTTATTAATAATAGGTAATCGTTTTTTAATTGATTTTGAAATTTTATCGAGTAAAGTATTCTATGATTTATTTTATTTTGTATAAACTTAACTCGTAATTATTGCGAACGTCGAATGCGAACCGGCGCGGCGCGGTGGTTTTCTATTTATGGGTATAAAAAGAAATCGTAACTCACTAAGTTTTTTTACGCTCTATTGTTAATCTCTAATTGTGCAAATTGAACGTCATAATGTATGTTTTAATACAATGGTATAAAAAAATTTGAAAATGCTGTAGAATTGCGCTTTACCATTAAAGCTATTATTTCTTAATCCGGGATTTCCGTTATCAATAGATACCAAAAAATCAAATGCTTTGCCGTTGATAATACTGTAATTTATTTAAATTATGATTCGCACACTATTCGATAGGATTAAAAATATGCATAAATAAAGTAATATAATTGTCATACATTTTTTATCTTCACTTTGTCAAACAAATACAATAATTGCAAAAAGAATGTTGGCACCTATTGATAGTAATGCCACCATTTTTTTATATTTTTTGAATCAAAGTCATTATATTTATTAATGTCCGATTATTAAGAAATATTAGCTTTCCGCCGTAATGTATAATGTATGTACTAATTTGTATTGAAAATATATTGATAGAGAAATTATTAACGTTACTATAAATAGTTATTTTTTTAAACATATTTAACGAAATATTATTTGCGCGTTTTAACCGCAAAACTACAAATTTCAACACATCCCTATGCAATAGGATATTCAATAGTCGGAGGATTTGTTCATCAGTAATAATTGTATAGCGTGATTACTCGTACTTAATATTGTGTAAGTTTGAACAAAGACAGTGATGTAAAAGGTCGGGGTCAATCTACCATGCAAACAAAAGCAATTTAGCACTCGTTTAGTATTTTTTTTTTCTAATATATATGATCCGGGTAGCTTAATGACACGTAGCCGGCTAGTGCAGGAAAAATTAACTGCACTATCCGCCTTCGGCATGCCGGCCCGCGAGATGCCTCTTCACGGCTCTTTTAAAGGAACCCAGGTTATATGAGGAGGGTAACACGTGTGCTGGTAGAGAATTAAAGAAAACAATTGCCAAATTTATTCGTGGTCGGTGGAATTTATGTAACCTTGTGAATGAAAGGGGAACCAGTAATTAGAGAGAATAATTCCTCAGAGCACTCACCGTGATACAGTCGATAAGAAACACTCAGCGTCGCGATCGATCTATTCGTAACGCAGATTTAATATTGTGCATAAGACAAATGAAATATAAATACGTAAATTAATAAACCACTCAATAATACAGTTATATACTTAGGTAGTATTTTACATTCACACGATGAAAAAATAAAACCACGATGAAGAGATAATAGAAAGGATTACCGGCGGTAAATTACCTTCAAATTACAATTAAAAAAAAAAGAAATACATACAATTCCAATAAAGGAACAAACATAAAGTAATTAAGCAAATAGTAAATCATGGTGGTAGAATTTTGTCCAATCCCGTCTGAGTAGGTATTCACACACTAACGCGAAACAGCAATTTTAAATAAATAATATATTCTTGTTGTGTTCCGCCTTGATGGGCGAGAGAGCCAGTTTTACTCCAGGCACAAGGGATATAACATCTTAGTTACCACATTATTTGTTACAACGCCAATATATACGGTCGGTGATGATCACCATCTGGTGGCCCAATAATAGACCAAGAGTAAAAACAACAATAATAAAATAATTAATTTTATTTTTCAATGGCAGTATAGTGTAAACATTTTTACATTATTTTTATATTGTTTTAATCGCTTCTGGTATTAATAATCTTTTCTTATAACAAGAAACAAAAAATAAATATTTTTTAGTATATCAAAGGATTATGTTTTAAACTTAACCACTAATCTCAATTAATATGAAAATATTTACAAGATAAATTCACTGTCGAAAGATTTAATGGTGACAGTAAATCAACGGTTCTTACATCTAAAGTGACATGTCAAAATTAACAAAATATTTGCTATATATAAAAAAAAAGTGCTTATTCTGACGTCTATTCAACTATACGCATGTTTTCAATTCAATATTATAATATAAATAAATTTAAATATTTATAATATTAATAAATCCAAGGTTAACAGATTTAAGACGTAAGTACAGATACGATGACGTAGTATACTTCGCTCAAATACAGTTGCAATGTTCACGTATAAACAAACATGTCAGATTTAACGCTTTAAATGTTTGCTAAAGTCAACGTAGAAAAAGTCATCTAACAAATTTTCTATGAAAAGTAATAATGACATAAGAAGCTCTTTTAACTTAATATTAAATTAGAATAAATAAAATACATCATACATCGTACATTCATTCATCATTCACACCTTCAACTCGCTTTCTTGCTTTAAGATACGTTGCTTTAAACGCCGTCGAAATTTATAACTTAAAAAAATAACTCAACATCTATCTACCTCATTCATAATGACATTAATATATATTTATATTAAGGGTTGATTTTGTAATTGTAATGATAATGGTGACGTAAAGTACAACAAAAAATTAAATGGTACTTTGAATGCAGAGAAAACGAATACAATAATTTCATATACATCATAATTTTATGTTGTTGTAGCGGGTGCTTACCTAAAAGTCTACAAATAAAACGCAATGGTCATCACCAGGTAACCTTCAAGCAGCTTATTTGCGATTGGATTTATGTAAGCTGTATGGTGAAGAGATAAGCTAGAGTATTACAACCAGCCATCAAATGTCCTATCAGCTCAAGTATTTAAGGATACTTTCAATACTTTTGAAACGGCACTTCAATATTTTTGCTTTGATTGTTCAATAGGATGCGCTTAACAAATATACCCTTAGCCTCTTACAACACCAACGGATTGATATCAAGGGGGATCTTTGAACCAGTCTTCCTTCGCTTAAGCCAAGATCAGTTCATTGTACGCACATTTGAGGCCGCGATGGGTTATATCATCACGGTATCATTTTCTCTATATTTTTCCTTGCTTTTCGTTCATTAATGGAAATAAAAATCAAATTCTAAGTTATTCATTGACTTAACATATTATACAATGATTTAGTTTACCTTTAAATAACGTATTTATTAATATTTCTTTTATTCGTGTTTACAATTGCCGTGTACACATGTTTAGGAATGTAATCTAGCTCAAATTGTGAAGTCCGTAATTTTAATGTATGTTCAGATTGTATTCTGTTTTATTTATATTTATATTATATTATATTATATTATATTATATTATATTATATTATATTATATTATATTATATTATATTATATTATATTATATTATATTATATTATATTATATTATATTATATTATATTATATTATATTATATTATATTATATTATATTATATTATATTATATTATATTATATTATTTATTTATTCATAGATACACATCTATGAATAAATAAATAAATAAATAAACAATTAATGAAGCAAAGTAGGCAGTTGATAGAAAATATATATAAGGTAATAATATTAAGTATGGATAATTGTTTGTTTCCTAAAAAAATAAATGATTCAAAACGTTTGTAGGAAGTACATAAAAACGAAATCGTCGTATCCTGCCTACCCTCAAACATGCGACTTAAGTCGCAAAACTATTATATTAATACCTTATTTGTTATGAATACAAATTACTTCAAGAAACACTTGCTGTATATATTTAAAAGCCAAGATTGCACTGTGGCTAAAACAAAAGCGTTTTAACCGATGATCGTGGGTTCAATACTGGGTAACCATCACTGAGTTCTTATAGTTAAAGTTTATCTTGTGCATTGTTGCCACATGTATGTTAATTTGGAGCGTGGTGAAAGATGAACTAACCCATCTCCTCAAAAGCGGAGCACTATGACCATTGTAACAATTACAGGCTGTTATAAATAACTCTGCAAATAATTACTTCTAGAGGCGGATTAAAGGGCTTTAAGCGGCCTAAGGAACTCAAACCGAATCCCTCCCACCCAAAGGCTTGTGAGTTATTCCGTGACAAATCTTAAAGTGAACTTGATAATTATTACTCTAATTAAAATTTATACGCAAGCATTTAATATAATAAAACTAAAATAAAATATTTTGTGCTTGTTAATATTTGTCTAAACTCAACAGGCTTAAGCCCCCCAAACATATATATATCCGTATATTTTATTGAAACTATAGCAATATTAACATGCAAACATCTACATAAAAAAACATATATATTTTTTGTCTACCGGTATTGAGTATGTAAAAACAACTCCTTGTAATTAGCCATTTAAACACAGTTTATAATTTATTCTTAGTCAGTGTTAACCTTGCGTTTATTAAACACGAAACTTATATTTAAGTTGACGTGATATTATCACTACAATTCTAGTGGTAATAAAATTAAATTCGAACTAGTTCAAGACCTGACTTCTCGGTCTTGGTCGTTTTATCCTTAACGTGCATTGATTTCTAATCAGGTTATTAACGCGTTCCGTATATTACGTACATCGTCGTCTAACTAGTTGGTCTAGTTGTTAACTTATATGGCCCGTGATTCTGAGTTCTCGGGTTCAAGTCCTGAGTCGTGTTGAATAATAGCTGTTGTTGTTCGGAAAAAGCTAGAAGAAATTTTGTTCTCGTACCTCGGAAAGCTGTTACGTTGTTGAGGTACTACCCGTCGTTTGATACCGTCAAAAAACAATATTTAGTACGGTTGTGTGCTGATTTAAAGAGAGAATGAGTCCATGTAACGACAGGTACAAAGCGCATAACATCTTATCCCTAACCTAAGCTATTGAACGTTGGTGTCGCCTTGGCTATATCAGGAATGGTTAATATTTCTTATAGCACCATGTCTATTGGCGTTAGTGAGCAGTAACTATAAACAAATAATGTGTGAACTCCAATCATATCATTCAATGAATCATGGTAGTAAAGGAATAGAGAGTATTCTTATGTTTGTTCACACACTTGTACAGTCACATATATATATATATATATATATATGTATATGTGACGAGACACTACATCAGTTTGTTACGTACATTTTTTTTTAGTAAAATAAGTATTATGATTATCATAAATACTTATTGTGATCTAACCATATGCGTAACATTATACGTTTCCATGACCTACAGTCATACACAATTACGCGATATAATTACTTTGTGTAACACGTAATACACGAATGGAAAATATTAAGGTTTTTTAAGTAGAAGAACCTGCGCTACGATATTAAAATTTTATCGAATGCTTTAGTAATTCTTACTTATTCCTTTATGCGTTTTGTTATTTACCTAACGAACTTTGTTTCTGTAGATGAAACCTTTCATGGTATTAAAAACTCTTCCTATTAACCTACGGAGTTGATATCTTTTATATTCGTTCAGTATCAATGACAATGCATTTTTAAGCTATATATATAACTAAATATATTATGTATATGTGTAAGAATGAGATGGCAAAGTGGACAAAACGCGAGCATCTTAACCGATCATTGCGGGTTCAATCGTCGACAAGCACTGAAATTTCATGTGCTTAAATTGTATTTATAATTGATCTAGTGATCGGTTGTGATGGAACACATTTACAATTATAATTTCAATGAAATACTTCCATATGTGTATCCAAGAACCTGCTTTGCTCCAAACCTCAAAAAGGGCGAGCAGGTCCTAGCCAGCACTGGGACATTTACAGATTACACGTTACTTTACTTTTATTGAACAAATAACTAATACGTTAGCAAACTTAGAACTGCTCTGTAACTACAAGTGACCACATTGTTTTGTTAAAGTATGAAGGGTGCTTCAAACTGAAACACATCAATACGAAGTTTTGCTTATTTATTTGCTATTCCTTTTTATAGATGGTAGGTAGGGTAGGTCCCTAGTGTACATGCACGAATCCCTACCACCAAAAAATCTATAGTATATATTTAAATTTTCTCGTAACTTCAAAAACACAATGCATTATTATTTCAAGCGTCAATTAACATCAAAAGTTTTTTTTTTTATTTTTCGAAAAAGTTTATAAAATTAACAAAGAAAGTATTATTAAGTAATTTATTTTGATGACGAATGAGAATCTGTTAAAATTAAAAATACAACAATGTCCCAATTGTCTTTCGCGACTTTAATAGCACTCGAACATGCGATGTTGCAATCAGAATTATGATTCTATAGATCGCAGCGACAACTCGTAAGTGTTAATGTTATATTTAATGTTTTTAAATTAAAACTTAATGCGGATATAATGTTAGTTTAAAGAAGTTATACCGAGTAAGTATTTAAAAGGCAATTAGTTGACAATAACAGATTTTTGATGTTTTTCGTCAACGAGTACGAACATGCGGGTAAACTAGGTGCACAATAAATTGCACTACCACACCCAACACTCACATCCACACTCACACTCACACACACAACATGGTCTGAGTCGCCTAATTTGTTTTTGTATTCAATTTTAATTTCTTTTTTTTAATATTTAGCTTTTGTTATTTTTAATTCATTGTTTTGTTATTACTTTTACATGTTATCTATCAAAACTCTGTGTTGCTTCTTCTATTAACTAACATTAAGTTTGCATAATTCATTGGAAAACAGTAATCGGCTCTATTCTCTGTATACTGTATTTTATGTTTACATTTTTTTATAATATGCTGTTGTTTTCCTGAAATATATAAATAAATAAATATTATTTTTTGTTTTCCAGTAGGTTCGTACCGGATTGAACCGCATTTAGAATCATTTGTACCTCAAAGGGGAGAGAGATATAGATTGCAAAAATATGGCTAAGTGTAAACAATTATTATATTTTTTAGATTCCATACTTGTACGATTGTTCTGTGTATGATAAATTGTATAATTTGTGTTCTTGTGTGTAAAATGATGATAGAAACCGAATACTCAGCGGTACAAACGGGTGCAGGTTACAAACGAATGGTACCTAAAAATAAATCGTATACCCTTTACTGAACAATTTTTCGCAACCCATATATAACCCATAACGTTCAAAAAACCCTTACAACATCAGTTGCAAACGATACTATCGAATGGAACTCATGAATGTTGCTTGACCGATGAAATGACTGAAATCTTATTTTTCGTTAAGTACGCACGTAATTTATTCACTGGGCTATCGAAATATTTATTCTGAAGATATTTTATGGTTGAATAATTATTAAAACACCAGACAGACATACATTGGACAATCCTACTATTTGGTAAGTAAAATAAATTAACGGGAATTCTCATTCAAAGAAGTATGTGTTAAGTAATTAAATATAATAATTTCATTTATTTCGTAATGAAACATTTTTGAACATGACTTTGTTTATATATCTAGTAATAAAAACATAGTCAATCATAAGATAGTTACTAAACAAAGTATAAAATTAGAGCCGTGAGTACAGTAAGCCTTAAATGTCATACTGCTGAGCGAAGGTTCTCAGTTTGAGGAGAAGTTTTGGATCATATTCCACCACGCTACTCCAATGCTTATTGGTTGTACACATATGGTAGAATTTTATTGCAATTTTTCACATGCAGGTTTCCTCACGATGTTTTCCTTCAGCGCCGCTCATTAAACAGTCTATGTCAATGAAATCAGTTCCCTCAAAAGTACAAATAGTCGAAATAACGCCTGAGTAAATTAAGAAATAACGCAAACAAACTTAAACAATCAGTATATGAACTAAACACAAAGTTCAAATAATTAATATGATATAATAACAGGTTTCGCGTGCGCAAATAATTTGAACTAAATGGACGACATAACTATTTGCTTTGCCCATCACTAGGCGATTGAATATTTATTTAAGCTACAAAATTTATTACCTAAGGACTAAATTTCGTGTAACTTAGGAAGAAACAATTTACAATTATATTATTATTAACCTTTTTATTTTATCGTTAAGCTCTAGGTTATGGAATGCTGATCAAAGTCAGCTAAACTAATTTCACTTTTATCTGAATGGTCATTGGTCTAAAGAAGCTGATGACGAGATAGACAGCCAATGAAAATTCAGGTCAAAGCTAAAATGGACTGGACATAAACAGGACGTAAGTCTTTCAATTTGAACGAGCAACGTTATTTATTAGGATGAGCTGGACATATTCCACGTTGATGAGAAACCTAGTTTTACCAAAACAAGGATAGAACTCCTCGATAGATAACGTTACGGAAATAGGAATAGTTAAGCCATACATTTCGAGAGCATTTTTGGCACAGATCTTAATAATTTTTCACATAATATGTCTTCTTCATCAAAGCCTTTGAACGAGATATATAATAATTATTTGTCATTTTTCATAAATATTTGAAATTTTGTTATTTTGCGAAAGTTAAAAAATTATAAATTTCGATACCCATACTAAATATATTATTAATTATGTTGTAAACTAAACAGTGTAATTCAAATCTAAGACTAATTTTTAAACCTTGACAATTCGACGATGATGATTTTGAATATTAACATCTACGTAAGTGCGAAAAAATGATTTATGTAATATTACATATAATACACATTGGCTTAGTATATCGCCCACGAACATAAATAACATGGGCATCACTCGTTCCTTAAATATTTAATGCCTTATCGCTTCTAAAATTGAATTCTATCCATCCTTTACATCGAAACATTAGCTGCTCCGCGCGGACTTAACTTTATTGATGCGCTTCTGATTGTTGGTAGTGGAAGGATAGTTTTCTGCCTTTTTGGATCAGTGGCTAATTATAAGGCCGCAGTTCCCAAGGTCCTAGGTTCAAACTCAAGGCTAAGCCGATAATATGTACACTCTCGTGCCTCGGAAATCATGGTAAGCCGTTAATCCTGCACCTAATTCTTTCCAGTTGTATCGGATTTGTCGTTCCATCGGAATAAGAGAGAGAGAGAATAGAGAGTGCACTTGTGTTTGCGCACATATTATATGTTATTTTTATATGTGATGACCTCCGTGGTCGAGTGGTGTGTACACCGGTTTTCATGGGTACGCCACTCCATGGTCCCGGGTTTGATTGCGGCCTAGTCGATGTGGAAAAAGTTTATTAGTTTTCTATGTTGTCTTGGGTCTGGGTGTTTGTGGTACCATCGTTACTTCTGGTTTCCCATAACACAAGTGCTTTAGCTACTTACATTGAAATCAGAGTAATGTATGTGATGTTGTCTAATATTTATTATTATTTATTATGTGGTCTTTAATATATCCTGCATAGTTGTTTGGTCTCCTTTGCGATTGGCCTCAGTAGCCGAAATTATTGAGGACAACATCATCATTATCAACCTTTCCCATGGCTACATAAATGCCTCGTGACTTAACAGAATTTCAAGTAGGAAGTAACTCTATTTTTGAAGGAATATCCATGAGGCATTACTATCGAGAAATATCTGAACTCATCAACAAAACCTATATTTTAAAATTTATTAGTCGCTATACATATTTTTTTAATTGCGGATATTATAGGAAATATTATGTAGAAACAAGATTTTTGGGTTAGGGTTCAATGCCCGCGTGATCACATGCGCAACTATCTTGATCGCACCGTGTATCCCTTGATCGTAGAGACGCTAGTAGAGCGTTAAGAGGCCCACATCGAAACCCAGAGTTGCAAGATTTGTACGTAAAGCCATGCTCTTTCTCAATAAGTAAGCTACTTATATCATATATATATATATATATATATATATATATACATATATATCTAGAATCTAGATGGATTGTCGCACTACAAAAGAACTAAAACAAACGAGCCAGCTTTATTATTTTGATGTGCGTGACAGCTACGCTGACACTCGCTACACGCCCTACCATGTGCGTATCTTTAGTGGCCAACCGTTAGCCAATAATTTTTTCGACGCGTTCTCTGCTTTGTCAGTCTTTCTAGACATACAAATAAGCAAAAATAGGGTATTTAAATAGACTCAATTTTATAAATTATCTTTATAAATTAAATTTTTTTTTTTGGGATAAGTTATGTTCGATACAAATGGTTATTTAAAACGATTGATATTAAACACATGTGATGTTAATTGATAGTTATAAAAACACGAAATAACACTCAGGCTACGAACACATTACATAAGGATATTTTAATATAATGTAAACAATTTAAAATTAGCATTATGCATGCAATCCGCGTTTGTTATACTACCATCAACATTCATAAAATCCATGAATAATTTGATTATTATTCAATTAATGTGTTCTACAAAATATGTTTTATTTACGAGCACGTGAGAGGAATAAACTTATATTTAATTAGTGACATCCCGAACGGAACTCGTAAGTGTTGAATATTAATTACAAGTCGGCAGTATTTATACAAGAAGGTTGTACAAATTTAAGTTTGTTAATTAACGGTGAACCTCAGTAATGGTAGCCGTCAACGCTGAATTGATGGTTCAAAGTTGGGCAATTGGTCGAGTAGTTTTTAAATTGATGGCGTTAATTTTAGTTAATTACTTGGTGGTAGGGCTTTGTGCAAGCCCATCTGGGTAGGTACCACCCAGTCATCAGATATTCTACCGCCAAATAATAGTACACTGTATTGTTGTGTTCCGGTTAGAAAGGTGAGTGAGCCAGTGTAATCACAGGCACAAGGGACATAACATCTTAGTTTCCAAGGTTGGTGGCGCATGGGTGATGTAAGAAATGGTTAATATTTCTTACAGCGCCTTTGTCTATGGGCGGTGGTGACCACTAACCATCAGGTGGCCCATATGCTCGTCCGCCAACAAATGCCATATAAAATAATAATAATAATAATGATGACAGCAGACATTCTCAACACTTTACGTGATAGAAAACGATTATAGACGTCATATTAATTACTTTGTTACTGAGTAGTTAATGTTCTGTCCATGATAGTACTATGTGGTTCATATTATTGTAGTGCACAAATGAGATTTATATTCCTTCACCTTAAATTATAAGACAAAAGCTGATGGAACCAATACAATTTTCCAGTAATGCGAAAGATTTTTACTTGGTGGTAGGACTTTGTGCAAGCCCATCTGGGTAGGTACCAACCCCTCATCAGAAATTCTACCGCTATATAGTACTCGGTATAGTTGTGTTCCAGTTTGAAGGGTGAGTTAGTCAGTATATCTACATAACATCTTAAAGTCCAAGGTTGGTGGCGTTTTAGAGATTTAAGTGATGTTAATATTATCTAGGGGCAATAGTGACCGCTTACCATCAGGGGGCCCATTATCTCGTCCACCTACTTATATCATAAAAAACGACGCATTTTTGATAATACGGATCCAAAATTAATGATTAAAGAGTTAGTACTCTTGTTTTTGTATTCACTTTTGTCACTTTACTATCATGTTACACACGCTCCAGGATGTATGTGTGTTATATGTAATTTTTTAGTCTGATAATCTGACAGTAAATCTAACTCGACCACAAACAGTTTAGGCATGAGTGTGTAAGCATTAGCAACTTCGAAACTGACAATGCTGAGAATTATTCCAACCCAAGGAACTATAACTGCCATACTTGGATGATTCCTAGTTGATGGATCGAATACACTAGATCTCGGGATCAACAGCCTTATAAGCTAAACCAGAGAGGCAGAAAGGAAAATATTTAAAATAAAACAAAAAAGTACCTACGTACTTAATTATTGAACTAATGAGCGATAATGAAATCGCTAATGATGTGAGAACAATTAGGAAATTCTTGCCACTTTAACTTGTTATGTAATATTGCTTCATACAAACATTATTTTTTTATAACACTCCTTAATATTTTTTTTACTAATCTATACATCTCCTTTGTGCCATCAACTTTGAGAATTATGTCTAAAGACCTGTAGTTACACAGACTCACTCACCCTTCACACAATACTAAGTACTTCGTTTGCCTGTGGAATATATTACAATTCTTGCATAAATTCCTTCCATAAATTTATGTAATGTATGGGAGTATTAAAATATTGGTAACATATCATACATATTATTATTTTTTAAAACATAGGTTGGACGAGCATATGGGCCACCTGATGGTAAGTAGTCACCACTGCCCATAGACAATGGCTCAAATTTTAACCATTCCTTACATCGCCAATGCGCCACCAACCTTGGGAACTAAGATATTATGTTTCTTGTGCCAGTAGTTACACTGGCTCACTCACCCTTCAAACCGGAACACAACAATACTAAGTACTCTTGTTTAGCGGATATCATTGTTCATCGAATATAGAATATCTGATGGTACCTACCCAGACAGGCTTGTACAAAGCCTTACAACCAAATCAAATGAAAACTTATTAAATGTCAAATTAAACACTGCCAAAAATAAAAAATAAAATGAGTATTTTTCATTATAATATGATACTGGTGTCTTCTCTCATAACCCGATAGGAGAGTAAATCCAACATGAACGAAAAGAGTTTGAGCGCATGACCGACGGCTTTTCGTACTATTATTAGTAGCTTGTTCTAAAAAAGTATCGCCACAAAAAAAAAGTTATCTTTATATGGGCCTGATCCGAGGTTAAACCGAAGAACTCAGAATTTTGTAAGCTAAAATCCATTGAGGAAGTCAATTATATGAACCATACAAAAATACTTCGCGAACGTATTTTACATAAAGAACTTGATAATGAAAGTATTAAATGAAACGATTCTCGTTTGAAACGATTAAATTGAGTCAAAGTTTTGTCCCAATCGTTAAGAAATCTTTTGTTTCTTAAATTCAATATAAACGATGCCACTTTTTCAGGAGCCCGAGGCTTCAATTTCACCTTTTATTAAAATAAATTGTGTTAATTTTTTCAAGATATCGTAGTTTTTATTCAAAGGGTTAAGTTATTTTTGTGTAAAATCTTAATAACTTTAATTGTATTAAGTAAGTAATTGTAATAAGATGGATGTTTATTGATTTTTAGACCGACAATTTCCATCTGATGTTAAATGGTCACCATCGTCCATTGATTGGCGCTGTAAGAAATATTCAGTATCCCTTACATCATCAATGTGACACAACTTTAAGAACTAAAATCTTACGACTAAGATATCGCAATCACCCTTCAAACCGTAACACAACAATACCAATTGCTGTATGGCGCTAAATTATATGAGTGGGTGGCATAAAGCCCACCAAGTAAAAGTAGTACCGGCACGGTAAAAGAATATATCTGTCACCTATATACTGACTTAGAAAATATTCGATTTTAAAAGTAATAGCCGGTAAATTTTAAATCTCCCAAAGAGGTTTAATGTAAATATATTTCAGGTAATAAAAATAGTAATAAGTACTATAAAGTAACTATAAAAGTGTTTTTGAGTTGTTAACAAATTTATATGTTTTTTTTTTTTTTTTATATAATACAATGTTTATCACTTGTGACTCAAAGTATACACGTGAATCCTTACTGAAGATGACAAGTTTTAATATAGAGAATCACCACTGATCCTCCATGTGTTAATAATTCATTTACTGCCAGTAACAAAAACGTCGTGAGGCTTTCATTTGACACATACGACTCTGACACATTGGATTAAAGTTGTTGAATATTCCTAGACATTTATTCCGTATTTTCTCGATGTTGTTTGTATAAAATACAAATTTGTTACAAGACATACATATACTTCGGAAACAAGATAAAATAAACGCAGATACTTGCAGGCGAGATAATGTAAATTACATGAGAATTTAAACAATAAAATACTTACGGAGTTTGCGTACGATACGAACACCGCCAGCAGCATAAATGTTATTGATCTTCCCATTTCGACTGAAAAAGAAAAAGATTTAATAAACTTAACTTAATATTTATGTTATGATTTTTTTTAAGAAACTTCTCGAAGTATAATTACTTTATACCCTGTGCATGATAGCTTCATCTTTTTGACAGATGTAAATTTTTCTGATCGACATAACTTTGCAATGACGAACACATTATTTTCTTTTTTTTTTTAATTTAATGATTTTAATATTTGTAAAAATATTAAAAAACTACATATAATACAAAAGTTCCTAAAGATTCAAGCATTATCCGAAAATTTTAAGACTTTTTCTATTGTATATTATTGCTTCAAAGTAAAATTTAAATAGAAACACTGAAAATAATAGACGCTTGTACAATGTTACATCGGTCGGACGGTAGGGACGCGAATAACAGGCAGTAACTGCTACAAATATCGATTACAAAAATCCTTATTAAAGATCATTGTTAAGTTATTATTGCTTGGGATTGGGGTCTCTTTAGCTAGTGGTTGGGGTCTTTTTAGCTGGTATAACTCTTTTTAGATCAATAAGTTAAAAAAAAATTAATTATAATTTGAATTACGCATTCCACCGTTCCATCGACTGTTATATGTTATATTTTCTGTTTCTCATCACTAGCCCGTCTGTCAAAACGATCAAGCTAACTTGAACAGAGTATAATGATAACGATGATGATATAATATGGCACAATAGACTTGGTGGTACGGCTTTGAATGGTGAGTGAGCCAGTGTAACTATAATTTCAAGGGACATAACATATGTTCAAGGTTGGTATTGCATTGTTGTTATAAATAATTAATAATATTTCTTAAAGACTCTTCCTACTTTATAATGTCTATCAGCACTGTTAATCATTTACCATCAGACGAGACAATGGCAGACCGTCTATAGAAAAATAAAAAATAAAAAAATAAATACAATACTTAATTAATAAATCTTTGTATTGTTTATTTTCCGTACCGTTTTACACTTAAGAAGTATAATAATAAACGATGCAATATATTAATGTTTTGCATTTAAATAATAAAACCAAGTACAACGTTATTTATTATAAAATAAGATATATAATAGGTACTTAATATAAAAGTTTTTACCAAACCGATACTTTTAAATATTTGGACATTCAATTAAGCCCCAAACCAAGGTCACGATATACCACGCACAAACATAATATATATATCAGCCAGCATGTAAATTTCCCACTGCTGGGCTAAACCCGCCTTTGAGGAGGTTTGGAGCATATTCTACCACTGCTCCAATGCGGTTCGGTGAATACACATGTGGTAGAATTTCGTTGAAATTACACACATTCAAGTTTCCTCACGATGTTTTCCTTCAACGCCGAGCACGAGATGAATTATAAACAGAAATTAAGCTAATGCAAATTCAGTGATGCCTGGGTTTGTACCTGCAATCATCGGTTAAGATGCACGCGTTCTAACCACTGGGCCATTTCGGCACTTTTATGATATTTATCTAAGAGTGCAAATATCTTAAATTATACGCGCACGCTCTCCGTAACCGTATCTTTTGAGTTGGTTACCTCAATGTAGTGTCGTCACGTCGCACTCAACCTTTCACTAAAAACTTACGTCACAGTTTATAGTGAGTTCTCGCCGTAAGTAAGAAAAGTATATTTGTTACGTTATTACAATAATAACTTGTATGACTAGCTCGACTAAAGTGAAAATATTACAATTAACACTTAAAAAACTGATTTTGTTTGTATTGGCGCGTCTTGGGGGTAAAACCGAATCGTATGCCGTGACATATGACAGCATCTCTATTACACCGTCATACATCTTTTATGTTATTGCTTATAATAAATAAATATTGGACAACATCACATACATTACTCTGATCCAAATTTAAGTAGCTAAAGCACTTGTGTTATGGAAAATCAGACGTAACGACGGTACCACAAACACCCAGACCAAAGACAACATAGAAAACTTATGAACTTTTTCTACATCGACACGTCCGAGAATCAAACCTCGGAGTGGCGTACCCATGAAAACCGGTGTACACACTACTCGACCATGGAGGTCGTCAATAAAAATAATACATGCTTCTTTGTTGTAAACATACTTATTTGATTGTGTGTTTCAATTAATTTTACTACAAATTATTTTTCGGTTAATTTTCATTCTAAATTATTGTACTAAACATCAATTTCGATGTTTCATAGAGCATCCCGTATATACGGGTGTTTGCTGTCATATGTAATTCCATGTCATATATGTTTATACAAGAATGTGGATGAATCAGCTAGAACGATATAGATTCATTCATTGAACATGAAAACATTATGCAGCTCCCATATCGTCGAGTTAAGTTACCCTATTCTACTTTGCCAGATTATTGTGTGAGAAATATATGAAGATGAATGTTAAAAGTAAGTCTTTTTCCGGGGAAAGGGGCGCGGGAGGGAGGTTGTAGGCATATATTCCGGGTATAAAAGTGAACTATGTACGTTTGTAGCACGATTATATGTATTTTAGACCTTGTTATTTCATTTTAATCCACTAATTCTAGCGTGATTGTGCAATAATCTGTCGCATACATAATATATGTAAGATTTATACAGAAATACAAAATCAGTCCGGTACTATATCTCGTATAGTATTGTAGAAGTTGTCATTTATATTAATTCATTCACATTCAAAACATAAATCTCGTGAATCACTATCAAGGAACTAGCATACAAGCAACAAATAGAATAATTAATGAAAATTTAAACTCATTAAGTGTACTACATTATTTACATTACATAGTATAAAACAAAGTCGTTTACCGCTGTCTGTCCCTATGTATGCTTAGATCTTTGAAATTACACAGTTGATTTTGATGCGGTTTTTTTTTAATAGATAAACTGATTCAAGAGGAAGGTTCATATGTATAATACATGCACAATATAGTAGAGAAACACTGATAATTTTAGAGGTTTAATATTGTAAATAAACACATTTTTTGCGCTTACATTCCTAATGCTGTTTCAACCCTACAAGATAGATCAAAATAATGTATAAGTACTACAGTATTGTACACCTTAAAAAGGTCTTCAAAAAAGTCCGCAATTGTATATGTCTATCTCTCAAGGGTAACCGCAATAACTATTTTTAATTTTTTACGAGAAATAACGGCTTATTTACGAAGCAATCGC
This sequence comes from Vanessa atalanta, assembly GCF_905147765.1. Classification (NCBI taxonomy): domain Eukaryota; kingdom Metazoa; phylum Arthropoda; class Insecta; order Lepidoptera; family Nymphalidae; genus Vanessa; species Vanessa atalanta. The sequence continues at coordinate 11,724,216 of NC_061880.1, read as the reverse complement.
TGAATCTTTATCCAATTAAGTACTAACTAACTACTTAAATACATTGTGCATTTAATATAGATCAATATGGCCTTTTACAGCATGTAATTTAAATGAATATTTTCGAAGATATTACAGATTTAAATCGCAGGGACATAGCGGTTTGTATTGTCTAACAACTGAAAAACTGTGAACATTATAAGACATTCTGTAGTATAGTGTCAGCACTGCACCCGTGCGGAGTCGGGGCGGGACGCTAGCAATATATAAACGTATAAATGTCCTTGAGATAAAGCCTGCTTCCCTTTAAGGAGAAGGCTTGGATATTAATCCACTACACTACTCTGATGCGGGTTGGTGAATATGATTGTGTGCATAATATTTAATATAAAAAAATAAGTAAATAAAAACACAGCGCTAACCAGATTTGAACCCGCAATCGTCAGATAATAACCACGCATTACAACTACATGTGCACACATATTATAAAATTACAAAATTGTATTTCCCGCTGTTATACTCTATGTGCGTTATTACATACGACGGCATATTTACGAAACGAAACTGGTTTAATCGCGACAATGCAATCAAAATAATCAACATTTCGGTAATATTACACAGGCCGCCATCGTGGTCACGATTCAGCGACTGAATTAAAATTAAATTTCGGACCCTCGTTACATGTAATGTAAACAATTTATATTATATATAGATTAGTAATGAAATATTATCATAGACGACCTCCGTGGTCGAGTAGTGTGTACACCGGTTTTCATGGGTACGCCACTCCGAGATCCCGGGTTCGAGTATCGTTACTTCTGATTTTCCATAACACAAGTGATTTAGCTACTTATATTGGGATCAGAGTAATGTATGTAATATTTGCCAATATGTATTATTATTTATTATTCTGTATCCCATATACATATTAGTTTAATTGTTTTAATATTAAGCTTATTAGAGGTTCGAATTTGTACAGAGCAAATAATATTAGGGATATAAATATTTAATTAGCCGGAAAGTTATTCCATAATAAGTTTACTTGGTAAAAGGGCTTTAAGCAAGTCTGTCTTCGTAAGTACCACCCATTATTGTTATAATCCAACGCCAAACAACAATAAACAGTATTGTTGTTTTCTGGCTTGAAGAGTGAATGAGCCAGTGTATCTACAAACACAAGTAACACATTTGTGTTGCAAGGAATACTTAATATTACGGCTCATAGCTATGGACAGCGGTCACCACATACCATCAGGTGGCTCATTTACACGCATACCTAGACTATAAAAAGCAACATCTCGCGGTGAAAAACATCGGAATCATCAAAAATTGTGACGCATGTATCCAACCTGTATTAGTGCAACGTTACAAAACAAAGTAACGGATTAAACTCTAACCCTTACAATGGAATAACATGTACCTAACTCATAATAATTGTCTTATAATTAAATACAGACGAAAATAAAAATATAATAGTCAAATAGAATACGAAAATAAATAAAGAAATCAGCTTAGAAGGGATTATTGAAAGTTCCTAATTAAATGGTGGGTGTTTAAAGGGGTCACTTAGTATGAATTTATACTAATGAAGAATTTATATTAAAAAGCAAATCGAAACGAAAGTAACAATAGTTATAAATAAGAAATATTTTTTTTATGGCAAAGATCAGTCACCTCTGCTCATAGACATTGGTGCCGTATGAAATTTTATACATATTTCAAGTAACCAAAGCGCCACCAACCTTGAGAATTGCGATGCTCTATCCCTTGTGTCTGTTGTTACACTGGCTCATTCACCCTTCAAACCGGTACACGACAATACTAAGTATAGCTGCTTAGCGGTAGGTTATAAGGCCTACCACTGAGTTATATATAACAAACATATTATAATATATAAACTAAAATATATATTCAAATGTTTAATATTTTAGCTCTATGACGTATTACTGTTTGTATGAGTCTTTCATAAGACATGTATGGAGATATTAATATAGCAGTATTATTTCAATTGTTCACTATTCATCAGATATCATTGTGATCAAGCCTTTGACAGCTCCTGACTGGAATTCAAAATTAATCTATTGTTTTTGCTAGATTGCCTTACAATAGTTCTATCGCGATTGTTCTTTGTAATTAAGATCAAAGGATATTTCGTAATTCAGATAATAATAATAGTTTATAAGGAAAATTTCTTAAACAGCATTATGAACTAAAACAAAGAAAATAAACGACATTTTTTTTTTAAAAAACTTTAAACTATTTCATATCAAACACACTCCTAAAACATTAAAATACTTACAATAAATTGAGATCTAATAAATTGTAAAGTCAATGAACTTATTCACATGACAGTAAGTAAATAAAAAAAAACCAATTTACCTGAATACAATATAGCACTAATTATAACTTTAACAGATTTATTATCATCGGTTCGAAATTCAAATCAAAAAAAAAAAACGCGAATCGTGATAAAATTACTTCGCTTGACGCACAGTCGCGTGCGCAGACGAAGGCTTTGATTTACAAACTAAGGTAAGAGACCAAACCATTCTCCTAGTGGCATGACTAGCGTACCAGTAACCGGTAAAACATGCTACAATTACAACACAATAGCTCATAAGGTTCACATTAACAACACTATAAAACTAATTACTTATAATAGTTGGTAAATAAATAATTTATTGCACAAATACAAACTTTTTGGAATGTAATTTGAAATAATTTATTTTTAAATTTGAATAAAATTAAACGATTATAATGGGAAATGAAAATAAAACAAGCGGCAAATTTTTTAACGACATAATAAATATGTTTTTACATTGTGGTCATAGCTCGTTTTATTTTATCAAATATTTTGCGTTAGAAAGTATTTTTAATGAGAATGTATGTTATAAGCAACTGTTATTTTGTGTCCCTGAAAAATGTATTCAAATCAAATCGAATGTACTTTATTCAAGTAAACTTTACAATAAAGCGTCTTAATTTTAACTCTACCATTGTTTTGGAAAGCAGTCTCTAGTGAGAAAAAACGGCGAGAAACTCATGGTTGCTCTTTTCAAATTAAACCAGACTTATAATGATGTTAGTATTCACAATGATTGTTCAATCAGTCCTGTGCTGGAACCCGAGCCTAAATCCAGCCGTTTTTTCCAAAAAGTATTCTCTTAATGAATATTAAGATTTAGGCACTATTTAAGTTTTTTAAATGTAAGTAAGTAAGTAAATCTTTATTTGGGACATAAATATTTGACAAACATTGAAGACAAGAAACAAAATATAATAAAACTATAATATAAGTAGGTACAAAAAAATAACATAAAAAAAAAACTAAAACAAAACAAAAGTATAAAAAAAGAAAAATATGCAAATCATACTTAGAACCAAAGACTTAATTAAAAAAAAAATAATAATAACAAAAAAAAGTACTGCTTATGTCCCAAAAAGGTATGCCACTCAGCATAACCTAGGAAATACCTAGAAACTGGTTTTCAGTGGCAGCCAATGGTAAGTTGATTATATTTTCTGGTATTTTCCACCGCATGCAAGCGAAAAGCAGGGATCACAAGTTTGCTTTTATTTCTTGATTTAATAGTACGCACATATATTATTATATTTGTATTATATTTTTTTATATACTTCCGTTTAAACATTTTATTATCATAAGTATATTGTTCTTCACTTCTTCAAATTGAAGTTGGTCAATAGTTGTTCGGGTCATTTTTATCACTAGACTTAAATATTGGAATCACTTTACTTAATTTTAATAGATCTGGAAAAGTACCCAATTCTGCTCAAAATCGACAATTACGTTGTTAATAAAATTTGATCTGATAGATCCATATTTCCTGATGATATATATCAAATATTGTTATATACATATATTATGTAACTGTGAGTATTCTTGCCTTCTTAAATAATTCTGGAGATAGTTTCGCGTTTCAAGATTATAGCTAACCGCAACAGCTCTTTATTTGTCAAATAAAAACAGTATCCATGCGTGTAGCGTTACCCCTAACAGCCATTATGGTGTTATAGAGAGAACGCAATATTATGATGACTCGCAGAAGAATTCAGTCTAACATCCTTCGCTTAAAAGAATAGCGCTAACTTTACTCGGCAACGATTTCCACTAACAATGGCTGTCAGGGTATGACGACGAGGGTTAGCATATCTGCAGTCCGGGGACCCCCAGTCCTCCTTCCATCTGATTAGTGTACTTTAGTTAAATGGCAATTTTTTAATTTTTTTAAGCCAAGAAACAGGCACATATTATTACAGCCAGTATGTCATAAAATAAATATTGTCGAATTCATTTAATATTCAATAAAATTGTATATTTAATTAAATGTAAATGAGTTTAATTAAAAGATTTACTTTAAAGAAATTCATACGATCGCCGTCGCTATGGCGACTGATTTTTTACCTCATTATTATTTGGTTTACCTCAGTATTTATGTAAATGTATTACGTGTTAAAATAATATCGTTTATCTTATGAATATAAAATTAAAAAAAAACTTTTATCGTATAATTGTCAAACTAATTAAGCTGAAGTTTTTTCTGCAAATATGATTTAACCGTGTAGTTAATCAAATTTTATTCTTGTTAAACCTTTTTAGTGAATTCAAATTGTTTTCTAAAATGTACCAATAATTACCACGCACATTACCGGTACGGGAATCAGTGCCAACAATTATTACATTTTTACATTAGCAGCCTGTAAATTTCCCACTGCTGGGCTAAGGTCTCCTCTCCCTTTGAGGAGAATGTTGTGACATGTGGCAGAAATTCGTTGAAATGAGACACATGCAGGTTTCCTCGTGATGTTTCCCTTTACCGCCGAACACGAGATGAATTATAAGCACAAATTAAGCACATGAAAATTCAGTGGTACATGCCTGGGTTTGAACCCGAAATCATCGGTTAAGATACACGCGTTCTAACCACTGGGCCATCTCGGCTCTATGCCATCTCGGCTCGGTGCCAACAATATAAAGCCTTTATAAAAACCTATAATCACTAATTAAATAAAATACATTACTTCTAGATAATATCATAATAATGGTGAATTAGCTCCAAACCTTCTGGTCTAGGCTTCAACTCAGCCGTATATAACAATAATATTTACGGTTTGTTATTTTTTAAGTTCGCATATACACACGTGTTGATTTATAAATTTGTTTTACACATACAAAGACAAAATAACCATTCCTTAGATTACCTATATGCAACCGACCTTTTGAACTAGAAGTTGTGTCCCTTGTGACGCACGAGGTTAGGTTCGTTAGATCGTCTTACTGGCCCTTCGAACTGGAACACAATAATAATAAGTTTTACTTGTCAGGAGAAGATATGATAAGAGGTTCGTAACTACTGAGATAAAGTTGTTGTGTTGTTGATAAACTGCCGTGCCCGTGACCACGAACACTGCAAAGTGCTCGAAACGTCGGGATGTTAAAATAATTAATATACGCGATTAAATCCGTTAAAAACTAGTTTTATTTCAATGTGTAATAATCGCGAAAATCTAAGACAACATTATGTGAACCAGTACGGACTGGAAACATCAAATAAAATTCGCCAGTCTGCCCGTGACCACGAACACTGCAAAGTGCTCGAAACGTCGGGATGTTAAAATAATTAATATACGCGATTAAATCCGTTAAAAACTAGTTTTATTTCAATACTGAGATAAATTTACACAACGCCCTATATATAAATTTTATATGTAAATCGTTAGACTATACTGACTATTATTGTCTCGGTTTAGTCTAAATGCTAGAATAAAAACGGAAACGATTTTGTTAAACCGTACCGTTTGTTTGTACACTGTTGTTTGCCGATTTCTCTAAAAAATACCTAGAGAATTTGTCACATTTACATACAATGAAGTACAAAAATATCTTCATATTTCACATTTGGGAAAACGGAATTGCCAATAATGTTGCCAAAGAGTTTTTACTATTTAAATTCTATATTTATGGAGTATTTATCTATTTAATATTTTTCAAAAACATTTTTTTTTTAGGCAGAAATAATTTGGAATTTGTCATTATCCTGTGCAATTATCACAACTGGGCAACAGTTTTAACAGTTTTACAGTGTAAAATTGTGTGTGTAAATATAGATACAATATATAGTTTGTAGCCTTATCAATCTCATCAATAGCAATCCGATACGACCGGGGACAGTTCAGACACAACACGAAAAAATTCTCGAAAGAAATTCCAAGTATTAAATACTTGGATTTTCTTAAGAATTCGGTATCTGCTGAAATATAAATTATTATAAGGTATAGAGGACTGGAGGTCTATTTTTTTTTTGTTTTTCAGTATCTATCTGTTTGCGTAAAAATGGCGCTGAAGCATTAAAGCATGTGCTCCTTTAATTACCGGAAACCACGACTTGCATATCAAAGTTAAACTAAGCGAAATATTTTTTACTAATAAAAATAGGTCAAACAAATCGAAGATCATATGTTATATAAACAAAAAACATACATGTTTATTCATGTCAACATATCGTTATATGATGCTAGTGACACTTTTTTCTTCCAATAATCTCAACATTTGGAATTTCCAAGTGAACGACTAAATATATACAATATCTACATTAAAAAAAAAAAGTTAAGCTCTGTAAAAAAATTCCAATTGACGTATGTATGACTGAGAGGTGTTTGTCCTTCCTACGATAAAATATTCCGTGTACGTAATACAATTTTACAACGAATTAACGGTAACGTTTTTCGCAATTCTGACACTTATCACGTTATATTAAGATATATTGTCGTATGCATAATTTAATAAGAGATGTAACTCACGCATATACTGTTCTTATTTTCTTGTTTTTAAAGAAACTCGTTCTATCTTTTAAATAATTTATACATAAACTAAAACTTCCTGTAATAATATATTATTTACTCAAATTTCACTGTTACGGATTGTATTAAAAAAAAAGTATAAAAAAATTTTGTTCGATTTTATATGCAGCGGATAGTGTTGGTATTTTACTTGCGTGAATTGCGTCCCGTTTCAACGTGAAACGTTTTTTATCCCTAATTACACAACTCTTCTACATATGTCAAGTGGATTTGTAGTTTAAGGAAAATACAGTGTTTGAATGAAGGGTCACGACAAAGACAGGCAAATAAGACCAAAAAATTTAGTTCTTATGTTTTCGGACAGTCAGTATAAAATAAATAATGTATTTATTTCATTTTATTATAAATTTAAACGCTCAATCAGAAAATAGGTAATTTTAATGCCTATTATATATTTTTTATGTTTAAGCATTTATATTAATTAAATTAAATTCATTAAATATGAAAATCAACGTTCGGTTTCGGAATCCAACTTGGAAGCTGAATGGTACACCAATTTAGGAAACGATTCAACGCCTTCCTCTATTTTTATTATTCTTTATTTCTTTTTTGTAGTGTTTTTTTATTGTAGTTTAAATAGTATTCAGGTACTTTGTTGATTTTAATTTTTTTGTCAGGTTTTTTTTATAAATATTTTCTTATAATTATACCGTGGCCTAAATAAATTTTACTTCCTTTTTTTATTCAATACTGAAGCATAATATTTACTCGATAAGTAAATAACCGGGTCTCAATAGAAAATACCCCGAACTCAGAAGAAACGCCAAAAATATTCGAATTTCTAAAATCTCTAACGTCTTGTAAATTAAAAGTTGCAAGATGCACACGAACCTTTGTACTTTGATTGTACGATCTACCATAATATTATCGCTTTGGTAGATTTATTTTACAACCACTACCGACGTAAACGAAACAAACAAAAGAACCATCTTATATTTGTATAAGACTAAATTGTCGCCTGCAGCTTCGTGTTCGCCAGAGATTCGCGTTTGCTTCATACCAAATTTGGTCCAGCAGCTTGACCGTGATAGACAAACTGGCACAGAGATACTTTCGCATTTATAAAATTAGAATAGATATGTGAAAATGACCTATAAAAGTTAGCAAATATTATGTATATTTTCATGAAGGATAGTGGTCTAGAAGACGCTACGTGAAGTGTCATGAAGATTATGTCATGTCATGTCATTATGGTATACAGACAAAAAGTCTGCTAGTTTAATAAATTATTAATGTATATACTAATACTCTAACACCGATTTTTTTCTTTTTATAGTGACCACGAGGCCTTACAGAAAGTGACTACCAACGCAAATGAACATCTGCGTTGATAAACTTCTATGAATGGATGAAGGATTAATCCAGATATCAAGTTCTTAGAATTAAAAAATTTGTATAGTAGTTGTATGTTACAATACTTTGTCTTTTTCTCTCGAATGACAAATACCAAAAGACAGAGAGAGAGAGAAAACTATTCGCCTGGTACATTTCGTTTATTAGTAAAGCCAGTCATGTATTGTTTTTGTTTCGATCTTAACAGAACATTACATTTAAAATCATGGAACTTGGACTTCCTCGGTAATAAAAAATCCTATCACGAATGCACTCGTAAGAGGCATTAATATGAAGGTCTTTTAATCTTAAATTATATTAAAACTGTTTATAAATAAATATTTATATGTATATACTAGCTGTTGCCGGCGGCTTTGCTCGCGTAGAAGTTGAATATATGTACAGATTAACTTAAAATATTACGTTAATTTAAGACCTCTTTGTATATCACACTGTTGTGTACATCACTCCTTAGGTTAGAATATCCAGAAACACCTAAATCCCAAAAATAAGGTTTAATGAATAAAAATAAGGTCTAATTTAAATGATGAAGGACTTCTAAACAAACATTCAATTCTTATTTCAACCACTTAGAGGTAGAATATCCAGAAACGCTCAAATACGTATCTACTCATTTTTAATTAGTATTCCAAAAATAATGTCAAATGTTTCAAACTTAAAAGATGACGGACTTCCATACTAATTTTCAACCCCTATTTCACCCCCTAAGAGGTAGAATTTCCAAAATTCCTTCTTAGTGGGTGTTTACTCAATAAAACGATTCTAACTATAATTTTAATAGTTTACGCTGGGCCATGATGAATCAGTCAATCAGGACATATTATTTTATAAGTATACGTATAATTTCCATTATAAATGCACTGTTTCGTTCTCCGTATATACGATGAAGAATCATAACGACGAAGTTTTATACCTAAATAAACACGCTTTTAAAAGGTAAAACGGTTGTAATATAATAGAATTTGTTAAATGCAAACAGTAACAAAGGAAAGGTTAGCTTTGCTTGTACTGTGCTCAGTTTAACCGTGACCTCATTGAGTTACGAATTTAGTCTGGAACAGCTCGTCGCGTACAATACGATAAAGTTTCCGAATAAAGCTGACTATTACATGCTAATGGTCAAAGCCTAACGGATGAGTTCGGTGATACGGATAAACCGGGTATGTAAAAGAGCACCGGTTTTAGGATTAAAATTTAACCACGAAAAGGGTCACTTTAATGGACGTCATTCGATATTTGAATTAAATAAAATTTGAGATATATTTTTTATTTGTTTAGTACTAGCCGTTTATCCGATGCGATTTGTCATCGGAAAATATTGGAACGTTGATCTTTTATTTTTAAATAGCAGCGTAAACACTGATATCCATGATTCTAAATTTTAACGAATTAACGAACATTTAAAACGAATTTCCACACATAAATGTACCTTCATTCCCAATTTTACCTCATTTAGGGATGAATTTTCGTAAGCGCTTTAAACCTTTATTTATAAACGCAAACCTAAATAAAGAGTTCAACATTTCAAAAATAACAAAGGCGAACTTCTGGAAGGATATTTAGGACTGCAACCTTAAAATCCATAAAATAAATATCATGAACATAATGGCCGGACGCAAAACAAACAAAAATTGTAAACCTGAAATTTACGTCGTGATGCCGCACGGAAATGAAAACATGCAGGATTATCAAACTACCAAATTATATTTGATCATTGACTAGAATAACACACCAAAAGTATGAACAAACACATCTACGTATATTAAAAATACTAATAAAATAAATTTAAAACAAGTACGTCGTATGTTAGTACGTTAGTTAGATTGATGGTGCGCACGAACAGCGCATCTAATACGTACGAAAACCGATGAGATTTTTTCCCTCCACGAGCCGTTGTCACCTTGTTTCGTGTTTCTGTTCGTGTGTGCGAGCGTTCCAACCCGTCTAGCTGTTTGACGCGAGCACAGCGCATCCCTTATGAGTGCCTGTTAAAAAAAAAACGACTATTGATGGATCGCTGCACGGCATCGTATGTTGATATACTCGCCTCATTGTTTGTGACGTCATAATGCTAACGACACATCATCTGTCAGCACAAAAGCAAATTAAACTTGCAAATGATATCGCGAATATTCGCGTTATTCCTATGAATACGGTCTAGGAATTATAATTAAAATATTACATGGTCTTTAAAGAAGAAATATGTTAAGCTGTGACGTTTTTGTTATTTTGATACACTTTTATAGACGAAGACGTAGCACAGCGAGACTTCCTTGTAGCATATTTTCACATATTTAAAGCAATACTAAAAAAAACATTATAGCTGTAATATAATATGTGAGTTGTTTCCTTGAATATTTTAGTTAATCTAGAAATTATATAAAAAGTAACAACTTATCTTAATGGAATAACCATTCTTGTTTTTTATTTCATGTTTTTCATAACATATTATTAAACAAATCTGTAAAAAAATCAACGTATAAAAATATCCGCAAAAACAACATTACATTAACGTCGCTGGTTTTTCCAAGATAATAATTATTAATAAAAATAAACTTGCAAGCTCGTTGAACAATGAGATTGTTTGTATCGTATGTGTTTTTGTTTTAAATACGAATATTTCGATGCAACTTCATCGTAAACATTATTGTTTTGGCCTCGAATCTGGGATCTGAGAATCTTAGCCGGAGATTAGGGGTTCAAATATGAGCAAACACCATTGATTTTATATAACGTCAGTGGGAAATGAGGCTTAAACTTCAGTCGATAAAGCTTACTTTCCAAAAGTAGCATGATACTGAATGCCATTTTTCCTTTCTAATGACTTTGTATTTTTATTTTTTATATTTCATATCATGATTGTATTAAAGATAACATCGTGAGGAAACCTGCATATATCGGATGAAATTCTGCTACCTTTGTACTACACACCAACGCGTAATTTAGCAGTGTGATGGAATATTTATCGAGCTCCTAAAGTTGCCTATTGATAAATAAGGTACTCAATATTATATTAAGGATAAAAAAGCGTCGACTTACTTTTTATTAAATTCCAGGCAGGATAAATATAATTGTTCTTAATTGACATATACTCTGTAATTAAAAGTATTTAAAGGGTTAACTACTGTGTTTTTTGACGGTTTTTCTTTCCGAACCGATAGTAGCTTTACATTTATTTCAATACTTAAATAAATACTATTTCTATTTCATTCGGAAGAAGGTTTTACGATGGTATAATAACGGATTTATACAAAAAAAAACTATTGTTATATCATAAATGCTTATATATTTCCAATAACGCTCAATTTTAATACTGAATTACGAATCGAAATCAGGCAAAGTTGAATGACCTCCTGGTGTATCTTTGATAACATGTAAATATATTAATGTCTAATTGATTACAATTAGCAATATGCTAACTGTGAGATAACTTAGGGCGCTGCCAATAGCGAGCGGGTTATATTAGGCGATTATGTGTCGGCGAGCAATATTGTCCGGTATTTGCATTGATTGCGTTCACAGCCGATATTTTAACAGACCATATATTCATTTACAAATTGCTTCCCATACCTAACCATCTAAAAATCAAGGCGAGTAAATTGGACCGACAAATTTTTTGATGTAATAAATAAATTGAGATTTTACACGCCAACCGATACTTTTATGCGGGGTGATAAAAACAAGCCGAGGTGTTCCAGTGGTTCCGAAGGTTGTGGGTTCAATCTCATATAAGTACTATTTGATTATATTGTGCTTATATATCACGTGCTCGCTAGTAAGCTTGCGGGAAATTTGTTGGTGTTGGATGAAAATCTGCCACACGTGGGATATTAGATTTGATCCTAATCTTCTCTTCAAACATTTATTTTTGGAACGTTAACGTTCCACTGCCAAAGTTATGAAAGCAAAAACAATTGTCCATTCTGGATTATCATGGCTCGGTGGTAGGGCTTTGTGCAAGCCCGTCTGGGTAGGTACCATCCACTCATCAAATATTCTACCGCCAAATAACAGTACTCTGTATTGTTGTGTTCCGGTTAGAAGGGTGAGTGAGCCAGTGTAATAACAGGCACAAGGGACATAACATCTTAGTTCCCAAGGTTGGTGGCGCATAGGTGATGTAAGGAATGGTTAATATTTCTTACAGCGCCTTTGTCTATGGGCGGGGGTGACCACTTAACATCAGGTGGCCCATATGCTCGTCCACCAAACAATGCCATAAAAAAGTGGCTTATTATCCATTAAACATTAGATATTATTGAACTTGATTTGACTGTTTTGAAATTTAGCGAGAACATAACAGGTTAATCATAACCAAAGACTGCAGATGCAAACCATGGCTTGAATGTTCATATAATTTCTGCGTTTAATTCATCTCCTGCTTGAAGGAAAACATCGTGGAGAACTCATGTGTCTGTGACCTATTTTACCAGATTCGTGCCTTTTCAAATTACCTGAGTTTTTGTAAACTAATCGACAGGAAAATGATTTTGAGATAATTACTCGGGTAAATGAATTTTAATTTCGTCAATTTTAATTTTGTGATATCGTGTAAGTTGAGATGAAGTTCTAGTAAAGCAATGCGACAAAGTTACAACTTCATACTGAATATTTGCAAAGTTATACACGCACAAACATAGAAACACTTGCATGGAAAATTACAGAAGTTTCTAGAGTATATACAAAGTTAAAATGGAAAGCTCAAATTATGCATATATAATATACATTTCGTTACCTTATGGTAACATATTTTTTAATATGAACTTTTCAAAACTCATTTTTTTTTTACTTAAAATACGTAAATAGACCGACTTATGGACTACTTGCTATGTTGTCAACTATTGGCGCAGCATGGAATCTTAGTTATTCCTTACATCGCAGAAGAGTCACTTACCTTGGGAATTAGCTCACTCATCCTTCAAACGAGAACACAAAATGTGGAGATGTTTTCACTCCACTGGAATAACACAAGCACATCTTTAAAATCTAAAAATGACTATCAGAACACTGATTTGAGGTCTTATAAGCGACACATGTGAAAATGATTAAAATCGGTGCCAGTATAGTATCGCGAGAATTCACATAAAAATAAAGACAAAATCTGTAGTAGTAAGTTTTCCTGTTTATATTAAATTAATTTTATTGACGTCATATTTATCTTGAAATCGTTGCTAGTAAAACTCTCAAAACTATTTCCGGATCATTGATATTCTTAAAGGCTCTTTTATATCTATTTTTACTCGATTAAGCAAAGAGCTCGACGCGAATGAAAAGAGTAACATTTGAAATACTATTGGTTCGTTTGAAATATGAATACTGATTCAGTGGATATTTTTACATTTACAATTTAAGCTTCGAATTAAGTTAGACTTGCGGTAAACTTAGCGAATAAATTCTAGGAAGCGACACGTTCGGATGTAAAGTAACTTTGCCGACGAATCAAGTTTTGATGTTTTTTTTTTATGTTAGTTTAATAATTCTAAACGATTTGGACTTAATTAAAATATGTTTATAAAATTTAATTATTATTAATTACTTAAGCGCTTAAATTTTGCGCAAAGAACAATGGAGAGGGTTTGAAGTTAGAAAAGTTCTCGAGTGGCGACCGCGAACTGGAAAACGCAGAGTGGACAGGTCGCCTGACGGTAGATTGGATGCGAGTAGCGCAAGACCGGTCGTTGTGGAGATCCTTGAGGAGGCTTTTGTCCAGGAGTGGACTTACAGGTGAGAATAATTTATTAATATAAATTGAAATAAAAAAAAAAAAACAAAAACCATTTAATTAGATATTTGATTGAGAAATGTAGAATGGAGCACGGGCTTCGTGCTCGTGTATTTTTCGATATTATAAGCTCGTTTTGTTTTTCTTTAATAATATATGTCGACGGAAAATCACGTATTTAAAGAAAACACGTGCTCGGAAATTATTGTTTTAATTATTTTTAATAATTGAAAACTGTTTGATTATTAAATTAATAATATTTCGTGAATTTTGAGATGTTGTATCCGTCCATAAATAGGTATTATATTGAGTGAATAGTCCCCCCCCCCATTTTTGTTACAAAAGGCCGAATGCCCACCGGTATCGGGAGGCTTGTTCGAGCCCTCGGAGCGATCGGACCTCCTCAGTTTGGAATAAATCAGAGAAGAATATTTCCTAAGTCTAATTTCATACCTTCGAGGATGAACTCACTCGACTAATTTTCGTTTAGGCGTCTGAACAGTTTCAAAATTAAATCTCTGGAATTTGATAGAAAAAACCAATAAATTAATTATACAACAAAGGATTTAAATACAGTAAGTGGAAGTTTACAGATCTACAATTTAATCAAAAGGAACCAATTACAAATTAACTTACAGACAGAGTCCAAAAAATTTACATGTATCAATGAAATATATTTATATGAATAAACAAAACTATTACTTTGTGTCCGATAGTATATAATTAATTAATAAAAGATTATATATATTTGATGATACCAATATGTGGAATTAGTATACGTTAATTATTTTGTATAATAATTAACAAAATTATACTTAAATAATTAATTAGACTATAATTTATATTAAAGAGTTATATTTCAATTTTTGCCAGTTCTCTTCGATAAATTCCAGCTTTGCGTTTAATGAATCTTGTAAAATGCCAATTCAAAAGTACTTGTAACTTGAGCAAGCTTGCCTACTTGAATACACTGTGTATTGATTTTGATTTCAAAACTTTTAGCTATATATACATATACATACATATACTATATATATACAAACAAATACCAATTTAAACACATCATTACATAGTATAAAACAAAGTCGCTTACCGCTGTCTGTCAATATGTATGCTTAGATCTTTAAAATTACACAGCAGATTTTGATGCGGTTTATTTAATAATTGTGAAAATCACTTATCTATACTAAATCACATTTAAGTAATTGGTATCTCTATTTATATCAACATTGGAGTTGGTTGGTGGAGTAAGCTCTAACCTTCTCTTCCAAAAAGACAAATTGCTAACAAACATTATACGATACATTGATTCGTGTGATGTTTAGAATGAGGCTCACCTGGACTATAATTTATTATTATGAAAATATAAAAAAAAAAAAAATGTCAAAATAGTGTCATTGATTTTTAGCTTTGACATGTGACTATGAGTATATCATATCAAAAATATTTGTGTGTGTGTGTGTGTCAAACGCATGGTAGTGTGTAATGCTTCCTATGCATATTATAAAGAAATAGCTTACTGCACTCGTTTGATATGTAAACTTTATCTTTGCCAAATTTAACACTCCTCCGTCACCGTAATATCATAAAAAGGGCTACAAAGTTTTTCCTTCACGTATAAATAGAGCTAAAGGAAGGCTTGAAGGGTTGAAGTGTTTCCTAAAATCACAATCACGTATTCATTGTTATTATATTTTATCTAATTTTCGATTATTTACGTGTAAAAGTCTAAAACGTTTTTTGTTCTAATACGTTAATCATTTATCTTTAATATTCCAATAAAATACTATTTTAAAATAATATTCGAAGTTAGTTTCGGAATCTAGAAGTTAAACGCGAATTAATATAGCTCCTGGAGCGCAGTCAGTGTAGATATTTGAAATTCAATTCGTCTTCTCGATTAACTGAAGTTAGAAACAGAATCTAGTCTCATGACTTTAGTTTAAATATATTAACTTGGAAATCATAAATAGCGCCTCAAACTCGGCGCTTTTGATGTATTTGCTACTATATTGCTTATACTACATTTAGTATGCACATTTTCGATGCAATATTAAAATTTACTCGACTTTCTTACTGGTAATAAGCAATAAAAAATAAATTGTTTTTTATAAAAAAACAATTTTTTTTTTCCTTTTTTTTAAATATAGGCAAATAACACTGACTCATTCATCCTTCGAACCGGAATAAAATAAACGTTACTTCTGTCAAAAGTAAACAGCTTAAAAATAAATAAAATACAAGTAAATCAATACCCTACGTTACGTTATACAGATACGATTGATATTTGATATTTAAATTTTACTCACATCACACATAAACATGTCTATTTTTAATAAATTAATGATAAACATACTTTTTTTTTTAAACATTTATATCATTACGTATAATTGTAAATACCATTAGATTAAACCTATCTCGCGAGATTGTGAACCGTAACATACTGCTTACAATTTAACGCATTATTTTTCGGTAGCATATAATCTATCGCAGTGCGTTATTTCAGTTTAATTATAAACACCAACCTTACCGAAATATTATGATCGAAATTTTTGCCGATTTATTTTGAGGTAAATCACCGTGCACAATATTCCGGTAGTTTAAAATCTCGCGAGATAGATTAGTACCTTACCGTATTTACACTACAGTGATGTCGTCTAGACTCAATCGTGTACTTATTATTATTAATGGCGGGATTTAACCAACATTTTAATTCTACAGGATGAGAGAAATGGTAGAAATTCAGCTTGTAATATTTGAGTTTGTAAAACCGCATCGAACTGAGACAAAACTTTTAGTTTCAAAATGTATACAATACTCGTTCCGCTCGCTTCACTGAACATCAAATTTATCTTAACAATTATCTAGTGCTTTTACCGGAAGCCCCTAGATCTCAAAGATAAATACACCCTTTTGAATCGAAGTACTTACAGATGAATAGTTTGCAGTCTTTCGTGTTCTTGGAATTATTTTTACAGATGAATGACTTGCTTATGGTATCGTCATGCAGCAATACTAAGTGTTGTTGTGAGATTGGAGGGAATGAGACAGTGTTACCAGAGGCATGAGGGATATAACATTTTAGTTCCCAAGATTGATGGCGCATTGGCGACGTAAGGAATGGTTGAAATTTCTTACAGCGCGAATGTCTTAAAGGTAATCACTATAATTTTGAAATAGTGTAGGTCTTACATATTTTTTTAACATTATAATATTTCTTAATCTAAAGGAAATAATTGATAATGTTTTACAAGATTATAAATTTTATAATCGTACGAAGCACATTGTTTTATGTGGGTTGTGGGTTTGGTGACCTGATGTACCGGATCCACCCTGTTTAGGCACCTGTGAAAATTCAGTGTCGCTTGTCCGTGTTTTAACCTGCAAGTATCACTCAGATATATCGGCTTGCGTAGTGTTGGAGATCAAATATTACTTTACAAGATAAAGCATATCATTTATTCGCCTTTTTTAAAGAAATATTTAATAAGCACAAGAAATTTCAGCGAAAGGCAACTAGCCTTTCGCTGAAACTATAGTACTAATTCTACCTTGCTTTCGGATTCTATAATGTTTCATTTAATAATACTAATGTAATAATGTCGATCGCAATATTATTATTAAACTTAGCTTTATTTTATTTCCTCTATATAAAATTATACAGTAACAGCCTGTTAATTTCCCACTGCTGGGCTAAGGTCCCTTAAATAATAAACGAATTAATAGAGCTCTTCTAGATTTACATAAATTTTTATTATATTATCTGTGGGATAATCTGTGACATGTTTACGTTTATATAATAATAATTTTACCCTTTCTTGAAATAGCCAAATGTACATTTTTTTTTAATAATATTAACTATAATATTTACCTGGCTCACTCACCCTTCAAGCCGGAAGACAACAATACTAAGAATTACTGCTTGAATATATGATTGGGCTATACCCAGACGGGCTTGCACAAAACCCCGCCACTAAAATAATATTACTACTAAGATAACATGTCATGCATAATACATAATTCAATACGGTAGAAAAAAACATATCTTATTCTCATCACCCTTCAACCCTTCCTAAATAAATCTACAAGGATGAAAAAATGAGTACGCGAAGTCGTATACGCACATGCATTGCATACATAAATATACATACTACGTGGGTAAACATCTAAAAGGCGAATCATGCTCGTACAATACACGCAGGATATCCATAGAGCTATATAGCATTAGATATGGCATTAGAGCACAAACGAATTTAAGGCGTTACGTTTATTCATTTTTTCTTGAAAATCGTTACCAGATAATCTTATAAATAATAATGATATTCTTTTTCTATTAGATTCTTTTTCTCCACTGATAAACTGATTTTTGCTAAAAAAACTTATTTTCAGGAGAGTGTCTTTCTTTGAATGTGTCCGTCAGTCTGATGTAATTCAGGCTGCTGTTTATTAAAGTTTCTAGATGTTTTTTTAAATCGCTAATTAAACTAGTTTCCTGTAACATTGGATATGTTAACATTTTAACCTAAATTGTTTTCGGTAAAAATTTATCGACTACAACAGTAATATTTTGTATGAAAGAAATAATATCGCCCCCTCATATCTCCATTTATTTTAAGTTCTGTTGTAGTAAATGTAGTATTAAAGTTAAAGTTTTTCATTGGCTAAAAAACGTGTGACTAAATCACACTCTGACCACAACAATAACACATTTTTAACATGGTTCTTGCCAAGACTTTGCCGAATAATTTCACTATAGTTTAAAAATCAACATATACTTTATTCGAGTAGGCTTGTAACATTACCACCTTCGAATCATTATTTTCCAAGATAAAAATGTAAAACTTCCACCGCTTCAAAATGAATCGACAAGAAACTCAGTAGTTAATAAAATTATCATATATAATTTCATTGATGTATCTTGTATGAAAATCAATTCATTAATTTTCGTACAAGGTACGCTAACCAAGTTCACTTATCACCTATATAATCTTTATAGACCGATATTATGAATACGAACATGGTTCATTTCTATTATGTTATCTGTTCTAAGGTTAGCTTATCTAAATGTCAACTGACACAGTTCACCCACGTCACACATTCAAAGCTCGAGATGACGGTCTGACTTCATTTACAGGACACACACAATCTCGGGATACCGTCTTTAGTGGTATTGTATCAAAATAATTAAGGTTAAACAAGATACTATATTAGCATTGACATATTATTCGAAGGGCTTGCAATGTTATTAATATTATCCCCAGAGTCGAATTTTCACAATTACTTAATACAATATTTATTTCATACGATTCACTTAAATTCATTATTTAAAATATATAAAAAAAAAAACTTTATAAAAATGAAAAACAGTACATATTTGTTCCATTTGTATAAAAATATATCTACGTCACCTGAAGGTTAAATAAATTACCGGCGAGAAGGAAATAAAACTGATAGGAAATGTCGAAGCAATCAAACTTTATGAACTTATAATGTATATGAACAACCTCTCACTTCCTTAATGCTATTCGCCAAATTGACATTGAAAATCGAAGATGAGTCCGTCCTTCTAATTGGTCTCAGAAGACATTTTCTCAAACTCGACTTAGCTCCTCGTCTGTCTAAATTGATTAAAATATATTATTTTTTAAATATAAGTGAAAAAAATCAAAATATTCTTTATTTAAGTAGGATTATAAAAGAGCTTTTGAATTGTCATGTTTCAGTGAAGTTGAATTAATTTTACAACTACCACGTCAGCGTAGATACCACCTGCTCATGGAGTATTCGCTGCCCAAAAAAAACCTTAGTTTTGTTGTTTTCCGGCTAGAACGCTGAGTGTGCCAGTGTAACTACAGGCACAAAGGATATAACATCTTAATTCCCAAAGTATGTGGCGCATTGGGGATGAAAGAAATATGGGCATATATAGCTAAAAAAACAAATCTTGTAATTTTATATATTATTAAATTTACTAAATAGAATAAATTAGGGCAATGGTTTTTACAATAGATTTCAGGAATAAGTTTTTGCAATTTAGTAACATTGGCAAAATGCTAGTTGGATTAAATTAAAATTAGCAAACGAGGATAATTTATAAAATGTTCTTTATAGCATTTCCTATTGCTGACGCAACGTAATTTTGTTCAACCATTATTCAATATTATTTGAAAATCGAAGACCGATTCCTAAACTTTATATTGTATTATTTAGTTACACAGGCGCGCCTCTCCCTGTCAATTAATCGACTTGCTGGATTAGAACTTAAAGACAAAGGTAATCATAATAATCTAATTTGTATTTTTCTTACTGTCTTTATTTTTATTCGTCACACACACTGAGACATTTTGTAAACACTCACTCATACACACGCGTTGATAATTTGAAAAGACAAATATTGGACCGGGAGATGATGACACAAAATACTAGGTCATTTGTACCAGTATGGCGGTTCTTCAGGGGTCTAATTACGTAAAGGCAAAAAGGAAAATGATTGTCGTATTTTTAAAAAGTGTCAAATAAATAAGTATTTCAAGTATGGCAGCACTTTTTCCCCTACTAGAAATATGGGAAAAATAATAACGGTCACATTTTGCAAATACTTTCCAAAAATTCAAATGCAATACTGGTACAAATTGTTTGACGAAAAAAAAGAAATAACTCCTTTGCAGTGGTATGGCAGCCATTGGGAACTGTCGGAAAAGTATGGCAAGGTTTCGTGAATGGCTACTCGACGTTGATTAGCTATGCAAAAATTAGCTTGGTACAAATGGTTGAATTGTTTTATTTAAATTGATGTATTCGCGTCGCTGAAGAACCGCCATACTGGTACAAATGACCTAATATTTTGTGTCATCATCTCCCGGTCTATATTGATCATTGTTTTTTTAGATGGTGACGTTAAAAAATTGGAGATATGTTGTAACTATGAATTCTGATATAAATTTTATATATAAAGGTTTAGTTTGAGTTCGTGAGTCGTGATATTTCACGTTTGTTAAAAGTATTATATTTTGAACTTACAAATATAATAACTATTAAAATTTAATTCCCATCAAAAATAATATTCACAAATAATCCCAACATAAATGTATTCCAGGTAAATTTGAGGTTAAACAACAAAGAGTTAACTGCGAGGGAGTAAGGTTACATTCATACAAATTTTATACGGTGCAAACATCGTCGGCCACGACTTAATAAATGTAATACAGGTGCCTTACCTCGGCCTAACACGTATGAATAATTTCGTACTTCATTAGCCGACGGAATTTAGATATGGAGACAATTTACGAACTTCAAAGTTACTCGCGTTAAATATTCACGCAGATATTTGACTATTAACTTAGTAACTATTTATTAAACTAAGTAAATAAGTGTGATGATATTAAGTCATAGTAGGATGTCATTCAAGACCCAGTGGTTAGATGAAGTGAATCTTAATCGAAGTTCGGGTTCAAACGAAGACGTTTCTTCACGTGTTTCTAATTTATCGTGTTTAGTGCTGAAGGAGAACATATATATTTTAAGGAAACTTTCCTTTTTATTCCACCACACACACGCACTATGTGTGAGAGGTGGTATCATCTACCAGAGTAACATTGATTACTTTAATAGAACCAGTGATAATCATGTACACGAAACGTAAGGATAAACTTATAAGCCAAGTTTCCGACTCCCGCAAAGTCAATAAATTCTTATTGGACAACGTATCTGTTTCTATAATTTTTAACTTTGCAATTCATAAATTCAAACAATATGAAAAAATTATAAACATTAATGAAACAATCATATTATTCAAAAGAAGGTTATATAGACTTCCAGGCAGGACATATTATACTATATTTTGGATAATATTGGTGGTGGAATAAATTCCAAAATTAAACTCCTCAAAAAATCTTAGCCCAACAGAGGAATATTTATTGTATGATACTTTAAAATAAGAATATAATATTTTATAAATAATATATTTTATACATAGTATACAGCGCCTGATTTAAGGAATCCAGGGATACAGCTTCAGGACTTAGATAAGACTAAATACATAATTAAGTTAGTATACAATATACAATATGTATATATAATCGTAAAGTTCTAAATACCGTTAGATTATAATCTATCTCGAGCAATTGTCGACTGTCGAAATAGTGTGAACGGTTATTCAACTTACAATAAAACATATACAATTTCGATAGTTCATAATATTTCGGTAAGGTTAGGTTAGAGTTTATATAATTTAACTGAAATTGACTTCGATAGATTATTAAACTACCGAAAAATAATGTGCAAAACGATAGTTTACAATCTCGCGAGATAGATTATAATCTAACGGTATTTACCATTTCACGATGGCATATTTGTGTATATATGTATAGTTAAATATAAAAATTATACTTGTATTTTACAATAACGATATATATTTATCAAAAGTTTTTTTTTCATGATATTAATTTAAAATACATTAATAAAAATATTTTAATTTCTTTTAATTATTCAATACGCGACTGAAAAAAACTGATCAAATCGCTTAGGGACCATTTACTGGCCTGTTTTCCCAAATTAAAAAAGTTATTTAATCTAAATCAGTGACGTCATCATATTATATTATAAATACCAAGATAATTGTTGACTGAAGAGGAAGAGAATGAAAATCGTTGTAACAAGATATCTAAAGTTTCTAAAATATACAAATCCAAATTTAGCTGAAAACAAACACAGTATTAAAATTTATAATTAATTTTGTTATTGGAACGAAGTTCTTTTCGCGGCTTACAATAGATTGAACGGGAAGAAATATTCGCGTAAGGAAAAAGCATTATCCAAGCGCCAATTTCCTCTCTCTCTCTCTGTCTCTTTCTTTGACTTAACTTTCTTTTTTTTTTAATTATAAATTATTTTATTACGCATTCACCATAATAATCAATTATAATATAAACTATATATAAAATAAGAGAAAACGAAATTCACGCTTGTCACAAGCCTAAATTGAAAGCGGGCGAAACTGCGAAGCGCGGCTATTCATGAGATCATATCATATACTGATACATTCTGAGAAATGTACTGCGTCACCTGATATTAGTTCTATGTATATCCGTTAATCAGTTTTTTTTTATATAATAGGTAAGCGGACGGGCAAATAAATGACCTGATGGTAAGTGGTCACCACCGCCTATAGAATTTGGCGCTGTAAGAAATATCAACCATTCCTTACATCCCATATGCGCCACCAACCTTGAGAACTAAGATGTTATGACTCTAGTGCCTGTAGTTACACTGACTCACTCAGCCGCTCAACCTATTTGGCGGCAGAATACCGCATATATATAGCAGTGGTGGTATCTATCCTGGCGAGCTTGCACAAAGCCTTACCACCAAGTAAACCAGTGAGACTTGAATTGAGAAAAATAAAACATCTTCATTTATTTCTACAAAAGATAAAGGACAAAGTTAACGTTTAAATTAAGGAATTATACAATGAGTGTGCAAAGGCGGTCTTATAGCTCCATAGATATCTTCCAAACAACCTTTGATGAGAGAATTTTCATACACAGTCGTATCTAATAGAATACCTACATGAGCTGTTAATACATAACAATGAAAATGTACTAATAATAAATTACACAATTGATACATATTACATAAGAGGCACGAATATAAATGCATGGAGCCGAGATGGCCCAGTGGCTAGAACGCGTGCATCTTAACCGATGATTACGGCTTCAAACCAAGGTAAGCACCACTGAATTTCATGTGCTTAATTTGTGTTTATAATTCATCTCGTGCTCGGGGGTGAAGGATAACACCGTGAGGAAACCTGCATGTGTTTAATTTCGACGAAATTCTCCCACATGTGTATTCCACCATTGGAGCAGCGTGGTGGAATATGCTCCAAACCTTCTCCTCAATGGGAGAGGAGGCCGGAATGTAAAAAAAAATTCATATAAATATATATGTATGGTATAATTATACATGTCTATTCTATTTTAACAACGAAAAGAGTTAAGTCAAATAAACAACTTTGACACTGAATTGAAGCGTTGTCATTAGTCTTTTTGAGTGTCGGCGAAGTTGTTATCGGAACTTTGCAAGTAAAATTAAAGTATTAGAGTAGTTAGTGTTGTATTAAATCTTAATATATGTTCTTTAAGATATGTCTGAATTGCATAATATAGCAGAGATGTTTAATGAAAGCAATTTTGGGTTTGCAAATAAAGGGTTTAACATTGCTCCTTATTCGATTGGAATAGTATATATATTTGTATAAATACAGTCTCTACATTTTAATTGCAATAAAGTATTCCTTACAAGACTTTTCTTAGCATATATTATAAATAACTATACCCGGCGTCCCCGCGTGGAATTCAGTTTCTGACGAAAATATTCAAGATCGTACATACAAGAAACCTACAACATTGCTCCCTTATAGAGTAGGAATACTTTATCCATCTTTGGGATTCAATGCTTCCGACCAAATCCCATCAACATTGGTTCTGTACAAACAGACAAACAAACAGACAGTGTTACTTTCACATTTATAATATTTGTAAAGATTATAATAGAAACGAGCATGTTTGATAGTTTGTGTATCCCGGATTCACCTAAAAATTCAATTAGTAAGGGATATAAAGGATGTTTATACTTCGTTTATTTTTTGAGATATACCTTTTCATATCCACGAAATCAAAGAGATGATTTGGGCGCTTCCCGTGCGTATATTTCAACAAGAAAACTATACAAGAAAAATTCTGTATCTGAAATTTGTTGACCCGAAAAATATATATATAAAACTCTTTTAAATAATATATCACAGTTATCATTTTAAAATTTAATAAAATGAGAAAATAATACATCAATTCTGAATACAGAATATTAATTCTAAAAATAACATTTCAGAATTTTCCGTAAATAGATTTTGCTTTCAATAAATTTCTGTTTAATCTTTGAAATTCGAACCAATAGCTTTGAAGATAATACACAATATCGAATAAACACATAAAGGAGACATTACGGGCAGAGGATAGCTTGACTTGAGACAGATCGCGTTTAACAAATATTATAGGGTATTTCAACAGAGCGAAGTCCGGGTTCTCTGGTGAACTTTTTCATAGGAAAAATCAAAGTCTGTATGTGATTTTTTAATGAATGATTATATGCAAAGTATTACTGTCTGTATGTCTGTTAGTACGGTATCTTCAAGAAAAGTAAAAGTTTCAAAGGCGATAAAAAATATTTATTGCTATATTGGTTAAGTCCATCCAGTTTTAATTACGTAAAGTTCATTAAATACGTTATTATAATAAATACATTGCTTTTTTTATACCATGTTATATATCATGTATGTAGTCACTAAATTAAATATGTAACTTTACTGGTATTAAATAAATCAAAATCACAAATAATTGTTAGTCGAGTAGGCTCATAAGAGCACTTTTGAATCGTGATGTTACAGTGTTGATTCAAATGTAAAGCTACAACCGGTTCGGAAAGTACCGGCAAGAAACTCAGAACAGTTACTCTTTTCATTTTGATTACAGAGTATGTCAGTAAAGTAAAATTAAATGTTTATTCTTCCTGCCTAGAAGTTAACAAGTTACAAAGTTTAATCGATCTTAAAATTTATTTAAACAGTTTAAATAAATGACATATGACAGACAGTACCTTGGGAAGTATATTTGAGTTTAAGGAGGCGTTAAAGTTTTAAGTAGAAAGGCCCGACCTCGCGCCATTCTCTTGAACACACATGATCAAAGTATCCGTCTTTGTATTATATAAAATAATTTGTGATGTCAGTAAAACAGCTATGTTAAAATATACTATTTATTCGCCTTCCTGATTGTAATTGGCCAACCAATTTGGCGTTGGAATTTGAACCATTTCTTACAGCGCCAATCCGCCACCAATCTTGGAACCAAGATGTTATGTTTCTTGTGTCTGTGAGGGTAAGTGGTCACTGCTGCCAATAGACTGATATATGAATCGTTCCTCATATCACCAATACGCCACCAACTTTGTTCTTGAAGCTACATTGGTTCACTCACTTTTCAAACCGGAACACATCACTACTAGTAATTGCTGCTTGGCGATAGAATGTCCAAAATAGTCCAAGATACTTGGTGTAAACAAAGCCCTGATACCAAGTAGGTGCCAGTGCCTAGAAAAGATAAAATAATAATGTATCCAGATTGACAATTTGAAACCTGATTTAGTCGTTTTTTTTTTTAAACTAGATATAAACGAACAAACGAAACTGACATCCTGATCATATTTGTAGGATACACAAAGGCAATTTATCGAAAATAGTTTTTGTTATATAATACAACTATTAAATAATTTTATTTATCGACTCGATTATGTTTTTATTATGTATGTCATTATATAACTTATTATTTTACTGTAATCTTATAATAATGAAGAATTCCCTGCAGCTTTAAATTGATGTTGTTTAAATTGACTGATTTTATATAATATATATTACCGATATGTCTGCTTGTATTATTTATATTTTATCTTATATATATTATTTTGTATATACCCTTTATTTACAAAACCTTACTTTTATTTTTCTTCCGTATTAATATTAAACCATAAAATAAATATTATTTTCTGAAGTAAAAATTGTGATTATACCCAATAATGATGATATTAAAATCATCGGAGTCATCAACATCTACAAATGTTGTTATTTCGAAAAAAAAAAAATCCCTTAAGTTCATGTAAAAATAAATGAATTTAATTTCATAGTTGTTCGATCGGCGTCTGTAGTATTATTTTCTGAAGCTGAAGGCTTTCGTTTCACATTCAGAAACTACGAAACTCATAACTCTATCCTTTATAGCTTCCGAGACGGTTAAAAATATACGAAAATGGAAGGCCATTCACCGCTGCTCCCATCAATAGGTTAATATCGTTCACCATACGTTCGGAGAATTTAATAAAAGTAGCGAATATATACAACGATAACGCAAGGGAATTTAAAAACTAAATTGCTTTGAAAAAGGTTTGCATATTATCTGTAAACATATTTATTTAAGATATAAATGTTGTTATTCGCTGTTAGGGTCTTTTGAAAGCCTGTCTGGGTAGGTAATAGCCACTAATCACATGTTCTACCGCCAATCAGTGTAACTACAGGCACAAGGGACATAACATCTTAGTTCCCAACGTTGGTGACACATCAGTGTTTGTGGCGCAAGGAATTTTTAACATGTGCCAATGTCTATGGGGCATGATTAGGCATAAAAAAAATAACAATAAGGTTGCGTAACGTGTAAATGATGGTCCATGAGGTGATGGTTGCATTGATGTTTGATGGTTACAGGTTGTTTCAGCCAATGGGAACTTTCTGATTAGCCTGCTCTAGTATAGATTAGTGGAAATATATTCGCCAGATTTTCATCCAACACTATGTGGTATATATATATATCACTTACTATCAAGTCAATATGCTAGTTGACAAAAATGCCGAGGCCGATAAGTGGAAATATTAAATCCATGCAAATTCCATACAAAATAATAACTATTGAGTCTTGATACAATCTACATTCAGAAGCGGTTGTTAGCTTTGCATACAATTATTATTATTGAGTAGCGATATAAAAGGTCAATAAAGCCTACTCGATTAAAGCTTTTATTTAAAATGAAAGATCACAATTTTTTACATGTTTTCGCAATGGTTTACGGGCAGCCAAGCGATGTAAAAAGTCCCAGGATCGATCCTGACCCTTTGGGCTAATGTCGTCACCACCCCTAGCCTTAGGCTTTATTGGAGGCGCTAATAGGAATAATGTAATTCCTTTATTAAAAAAACACCCGGATGAAACTAAAGATGTAAACTAGTCTAATCTAGTTTTAGTATTAATAATATATCTTTAAACGTGCATTTATCTTACTCCTGGATTACTTCAAAATGATTTAAAATCACCATAGAAAATTGTCTATAAAAGCTAACTTGAATTAAGTTTATATTTTGTATGTTGCGTAGGCTCAATTTCAAAACATGGGTATTTATTTAGAAAATTTAATTGAAAACCACAAATCATAAAAGGTCGGCAATAAATCTTTAATATTGTACATTTATGGCACCATTTGTAAGTCATTTAATCCGCCCATAATGTTTGCAATGCCAATATTATTATGAATTGATGTAAATATGTTTTTAATTGCCCGATGTTTTTGTTTTAATGTCTGTAATCATATTTATGTTAATAAAACAGTTACTTTATTTTGTTTTTAATAGATGGCGTTAGTAGTTCTTTAAATCGCGCTATAATTGTATAAAGTTATTATTTTAAGTATACCGTCATTTGAGGTATATATTGCTCGGTGACGCTATAAAAGCCAGTAGGGCCAACAGCAAAACAACACACAGACACAAAAAGGTATATATTGAGCTACCTGGATCAATAGTTTAAAAACTTTATTAAGACATGTATAAATAAATGTTATTATTCATTAAAAAAATACTTTTTAGAAAAAAAAACGACTGTATTGAGGCTCGGGTTCCATCATAGGACAGTAATTATTGCAAAAAAACTTGTAAATCTGTTTATTTGAAAAGAGCAACTATGCGAGTTTCTTGCCGTTTCTTCTCGCTGGAAACTGCTTTCCGAAACGGTGGTAGTATTTAAATATAAACGATTCATAGTGAAGTTTACTTGAATAAAATTGATTTGATTCGATAGAATAGTTCGTTTCATTTGTCGTCTTATATCCTTATAGACCACAACAATACATAATATAACAGATATATAATATATAATTACTTAGTGGTAGGGCTTTTTGCAAGCCCGTCTGGGTAGGTACCAACCACTCATCAGATATTCTACCGCCAAATAATAGTACTATGTATTGTTCCGGTTACAAGGGTGCGTGAGCCAGTGTAATCACAGGCACAAGAAACATAACATCTTAGTTCCCAAGGTAGGTGGCGCATAGGTGACATAAGGAATGGTATATATTTCTTACAGCGCCTTTGTCTATGAGCGGTGGTGACCACTTACCATCAGTAGGCCCATATGGTCATCCGCCAACCAATGCCAAAAAACAAATTAGGTAGGATTATATAAGCAATGTTGAATTATCATTCTTTATAATCTAAATATATATCAAAAATATAGATATGTATCAAAAATTATCGGTAAGAAATAAATAGTTCCTGCCTTTCATTATTCCAGTTATATAAACATTATAATATTATGTATAATAGATTCTCGAGCGGCGGCTACACTCTCTATTTCATTGTTTATTTGTCATTCCTTGGTCGTCCATGGGCGTGTACCAATAATATAACTAATCTTATCCACTAAATGCAAGTAACTGTCCAATTCTTCTGGATCTGTCACTAATATCCACTAAACCTTATCCTCAAGAGAAAGAAAATTATTCCTTGTATACAGTTACTTTTTTACTTGATACAATGTTCTGTACTCAACAAGATATCTTTTAAACTCTCAAATACAAATTTATATTAATAGAACTAAATTTAGAGCCAATTGGTTCATGGGTGCGTAGTGCGTGGCGATACTGTCAAAGTGTCACCAACACCCTTTCTAGGCCATAGAGAGCTCCATTCCGAATTATCCGTTCTAGATTACCAATTGTACAACGTTATAATAACTTTAAATCATATACAAAGATTAAGTATAATCATCATTAAAGTGATTGCTTCAATTCCACGCAGTTACATATAACGCATTTTTTTTTTTACTTCACGTGAACTGTCTTTGTGCTGGAACATCTACCGCTATTATTTTGCGGAACTCGGGCACCATTTCAGTTTCAGGTACTTAATTATCACATTCGTTAGTATAAGAAAACATCATTAAGAAAACAGCACGTTTTGTATGAAATTCTGATCGACTATGCTACACTAATCCTTTAACATTTTCATTCTGGGGAAAAAACGGTCTAAATCATGGGAAATTTACTGCTTGTAACTAACATGCCAATATACAAAGATTAATAGGCACCATGTGGCTCACTCAAAAAAAAACTTGGTTGGTTTTTGTTATTTGTTTCGTGCTTGTTACAAATAAGCTCTATACCTTTTGTCAAAGATAACATATGAAGATAAATTCAAATATATTTGTTCTACATACATACTAGTTTCCACCTGCAGTTTTCCGTCTTGAGAAAGGGGAAGATGTGTGCAGGTTTTACGGATAAAAGATAGCCGACGTGATATAATCTATCTCAGTTCTAAATTTAATTTAGATCAGTAATTGTGTAATAATCATCGATCCATCCATATTTGAGAATTTTTAATATATATTTTTTTTAAAAATAATAATAGCATGCTTCAATTTTCAAATGCAATAGGGAATGAATGGGGTTTCACTACAGATGACTCATCAGAATATGTCTTCTATTGTCTCAAAATACATTTATTACAAACGGTTTTAACAGGTTAATTATTTTAAGAACCAAGACGGTGGAGCTTACAACTAAAACAATAGACTTCTACTGATGTTATACGATTACTATTCAAACCTTGCATAAACTATATAGACTTAGAATTTTAATTAAAATAAACACACGATTTAGAGCGACCAACAGGTCAATGAATTATATTTTATGAAGGGTATGAGCCATTGTATGAAATAAAAATGATATAATAAAAGTGTATTTTATCAAAATATCTACTGAAATTAATACCGGTTCATCTCGGTAGAATCTACATTAATAGATTAATACATTGATATATTTCAGGGTTATATTTTTATTTCATTAAAATTATCTTCACATACATGGGTGTCCGTGTCTTGAGTAACATTTGTTTCTTAATTCAAGGCACGGATATGTACCCACTTTAAACTTCCAGATTCTGGCCTGTTAGCAAGAATTTTTCGATAGAAGAACCCAAACCCAGAACCTCGGAATCTTCGGTGATACATCTAGCCTTTAGACCAACCAGGTATATGCGTTATTATTAATCTTATTAACTTAGACTTTGAGATGTAATCGCTACTCCCTTTGCTTCAAGAAAGCGCCTCAGTTGCCTCTGGGTATTAACCTCTTATCGCCATTTTAACATTGTATTCCCTAATCTCGCTCGATGTAGATATTATAAAAAAAAAGTCGACGAAAATGTGACCAAATAACAATCCTTTAAATTATAGTGTTTTTAGCAACCAGAAGCGTCGTAACACACAAAAATATCACAAACAAATACTGCAAACTTCGATAATAAAATAACGTCGTAAGTACGTGACCTTAATCACGACTAACACTGCTTATCACCATCGTCTGTTTCACCACCAATAACAAACCAAATGTTACGTTACTTCTGAGTTATTTTTCGTCGGGTGGTTAATGGCGATGCATAAAAAACCTCCTTACATATGCATGAAAACTCCTTGTACGCGCGAGAGAAAAGTGGACTGTATTTTTGGTATAAAAGGGTATTACCTCAAAACTCTGGGCTCGGTGAAGACACGTTCTTCTTGGGAGCGCTCCCTTGGTCTTCATACACTCGAAGAACACAGCCAAAGGGATGGGTGATATTATAGGAGAAGGATAAGTCCGTTACACAAGCTAATTTCAAAAGCGCGGCGCACTCACATAACACACGTTACCGCGGCTCACACCAGAAGGGAAGAGAGAAAAGGAAGTACGTCATACATCAAAATCATTCCATAGACAAAACATAGACGTTTCAACGTACGCATACACCTAAATACGCTACATACCGCCCGCCTTAGAGTCACTCACTCTAATATAAACACTCGGACGGCTTCTACACTACACTATAACTAAACTATACTATTATTGACTAAAATATAAAAATATATTATTCACTGTCCGGGAGCGGACACACTTTAACAACTGCACGCTTGCAAACACTTTAATAACACGCCTTTCACTATTTATAATATTAACTTCACTATCCCCTATGTCATTAGTCATAGACACAGGCCACTGATCCCGTGACAAACGTAACCAAGGAGGCCCTTGCCACCAAAGGTTGTATGAAAGTAACTCTGAGGGTAACATTCCTCGCGAAGCACCGTCCGCGGGGTTATGAACCGAAGCAATATGAAACCAATTTTCAGGACTAACATTACACTGACACTCACTGGCTCGATTAGCCACAAAAGTTTTATATTGATGAGATGAACTCTTTATCCAGGACAAAGCGATAGTAGAATCAGTCCACGCAAAAACTCTATCGATTTTTATTCTATCTTCGAACACGTTCATAACATATTTTATCAAACGAGATAGAATTACTGCAGCACACAGCTCCAACCGTGGTATACTAATCCTTTTAAGAGGTGTAACACGAGATTTCGACATAAGTAAATACGTCTCACTGCGTCCATTAGCAGCAGTAACCCGAAAGTAGACAACAGCAGCGTAACCACGCTCAGAACTATCTGAGAACCCATGAAGCTCAATCGAAGCTGCATTCGTCGATACAAATCGATTTATTCTCACACTCGACAAGACTGAAAACTCCTTAGTATATTGTAACCACACTTTTTTAAGATCAACTGGTAAAGGTTCATCCCACGATAAACCACGCACCCACAATTGTTGCATCACACACTTAGCAAACAATGTGACTGGGCTTAACCATCCTAAGGGATCGTAACACTTAGCAATTTGAGATAACACTGCTCGTTTGGTACACTCACACGAATCGAGTCTAACATTATAGTGGAACACATCACTTTGTGGATTCCATTGCACACCCAACACCTTGATGACACTTTCATCTTCTGCTGCAATAAAATTCACACTAAGTTCCTTATCACATTCAGGAATATTAATCAACACAGAAGGAATGAATGAATGTGGAATGTAGTTAGGCCTAAAACGAACACTCAAATTAATTTTAACCAATTCCATGTGACCCGAATCCAAATAATCCTTCATAAAATCACTATATGCCTTTTTCAATAATTCATTTTTGTTTAACCTTCCTTCCAAAGCTAATAAACGCCGCAAAGCGATATCCCGCGAATTACCTAAGTCCGGTCGATCAGTTTTAAAAGGCAATCTAATTCTATATCTCCCATTCTTTTCACGAGAATGAGTTGAAACAAAATGATCTTCACAGCGCCTCTCCTCCAGGCTTAAAAAAGAATCAACGACTGGTTCGGATTCAATCTCCCAGAACCTTTTCAAAATTGAATCAAGGTTTTCATCAGATATAAAATTAGTCATAGATACCTTCTGCGGGTTCTTTAGATTTTTATTTCTCACCTCTCCCATAACCAACCAACCAAACACACTGTTGATAGCATAGGGACCTCCACACGCACCTACGACACGACCGTCTCTTATGATAGAGGGAAACACCTCAGCGCCCAACAAAATATCAACCTTAGATGGAATATTAAATTTTGAATCGGCAAGCTTTAATGGTTTTAAATGATCCCACTGTTCAATAGGAACATAAACATTAGGTATAAAGTTCGTAATTTTATTTAACACTAAACATGATACAATCTCAGAATTATCATCACTATTCTCAGGTAGTATCTCACACGACACGACACCATTCGCCTTACACACATTAGACATACTGAGACCACACACTGGCACACACACCTGCCGAATCGGTAAGCCTAATCGACGAATGAAACTAGAGGTTACGAACGACGACTGTGAACCGGGATCCAACAACACGCGAGCCATCTCGCAGGAGCCGTCACGTCGCCTCACTCGAACCACGGCAGTGGACAACAAAACTGTTCCCGAGCTCGCACACACAGAGCCTTTAAGGGACACCACAGCCTGTTCTCCGCTGGCATTCACACACTCGCCAGACACTCGCCGTACACCACTTTCGTTTTCACGAACACGAGAACACTCTTTCTCATTCACACTATCTTGTTTAAAGTGCAAGAGTTTATTATGTGACATTTCACACTTGTCACATTTAAAGTTTGATTTACACTCATAGGCAACATGATTACCTGATAAACACAAAAAACACAATTTATTTCGCTTTACCACTTTCGATCTATTATACGGAGACAGATGCAAAAACTTAGGACATTTATACAACTCATGATTAGAATAACACATTACACACTCATTATTATTTTTAAATCCGGTTGTAAAAGAAGAAACATACTTATTCCCGCTAGCACTCTTAACACTCAACACCCTACGCATCGAACCTTGACTCGACGCTTCACAAGCACGTATTTGCTTATCTAAAAAATCTAGAAGTTGAACATATGTCGGATATTCGCGATCATTTTCTAAGGACAATTCAAAGCGACGTCTCGACTCACTATCTAATTTTTTTAACACTAAGTGAAGCAACAAAAAACTCCATTCACCGGTAGGAAAACCTAAAGCCTTCAATGCACTTAAATTTTCTACCAAATTATTTCTTAAACGTTTCATACCTTCACTACGCAACGAAGTTAAATTCAACAATTCATCCATATATTTATTTGCGATACGACGTTTATCGGAGTATCTTTCTACAAGGGAATTCCAGGCTACAGAAAAATTATCGGATGTTAATGATAAACATTTAATTAAATTATATGCTTCACCTTTTAAACTTCCACGTAAATATTGAAACTTTTGTATGTCCGATAAACTATTATTACCGATTATGGTTGAATTAAAGAAATCAAAATAACTACACCATTCTGAATACTCACCGGAAAACGTTAACAACGGCAGCTTAGGTAACCTAACACTTGTATTCGGAGCACTACACTTTCCACAATCAGATTTACGCTCAGAATTATTATCACTATCACTACGCTCAATAATTGACTTACGCTTTAAGAATTTATTATATTTCGCACGAATATCGATCACTTTGTCCATAAAATTATCACGGATTTCCTCCTGTTCGGATTCTACAAATAATTTTTGAGATATTAAAGTTGATTCTATTTTAGTCTGTGTTTCTTCAAACTGAGAACGAAGTAAGTCTAAATCACCATAACTCGCGTCGAACTCATCAACTAAATCCGAACTTTCGTAATGCAACATACGGTCTAATTGCTTAACGAGAAATTTTCTATGAAATAATAATTGATTTAAATCCATATTTAACACAATACAATTATTATTTTACAAAACACGAGACTAGCTAAGGAATAAGATTTATATTCAATTCAAACTAAAAAACAAGTTGTCCTAAGTAAACAAACACAATTATTATGACACTAAATAATATAATACTAAACTTTTTAACTCGACTGCGTTATAACACGACGCGTCCGGTCTATATTGTGCGGTTGCGCATCGACCGACAATATCACAAAATATGAAGGTACTTCGAAAAATAATCGACTAAATTATTTTTATGTAAAATTACACTTTTCTACAATGCAAATAATACGCAATTAATATAAATTACGTAATGTTGTAAAGCGAAATAAAAAATTAACACTATTTTAAATTACACATTAGCTCCTAACGAAAGTATTATCCGTTTCTCCATGGAATGATTTTGAAGTATTAACACGCGATTTAAAACACACAAAATCGCCGATTTACACTAAATTTTAAATCTCAAATCCGGCTCGAAGGACCAAAATGTACGCGCGAGAGAAAAGTGGACTGTATTTTTGGTATAAAAGGGTATTACCTCAAAACTCTGGGCTCGGTGAAGACACGTTCTTCTTGGGAGCGCTCCCTTGGTCTTCATACACTCGAAGAACACAGCCAAAGGGATGGGTGATATTATAGGAGAAGGATAAGTCCGTTACACAAGCTAATTTCAAAAGCGCGGCGCACTCACATAACACACGTTACCGCGGCTCACACCAGAAGGGAAGAGAGAAAAGGAAGTACGTCATACGTCAAAATCATTCCATAGACAAAACATAGACGTTTCAACGTACGCATACACCTAAATACGCTACACTCCTTATTTGTTGAATTACTAAAATACTCGTTCATAAGTCGCCTAGTGGGTAGCCTCATCGGCTCAGAATAGGATTCCTGTTTTAATCCAACACAAATACAATAGCACTTAAAAACTCAGAGTCGCTTATCCGGATTTGTTCCAACGACTGTGAAGATCAACACATTCCATTAATAAGTCCAACGTACATCCTATTGTTCGTTAGTTTTATTTATATAACATGTCTGAAATTTCTTTTAAATAAAAAACAGTTATATATTCTCGTCTTATTCCACATTTAAGGATACTCTTATGGTGTGAGACACTTAAGCACTATTTACATTTTATGAAATAACTCTCCATGTAGTCTCATATAGTATAATTATAATAATTCCAGGCCTTTTTTTATGGTATATGTAGGTGACATACAGGCAGTAGAATCACCTGATGGAAAGTGAATACCACAGCCCATGGAAACCTGCAACACCCTAGTGTTGCAGATTCATTGCCGACCTTTAAAAAAGATGTAGGCGCTTCCACAGAATGTTTGTGCGACGGAGAAAATGCCTTAGAAATTGCGCTGTCGTAGATTTCCGAATTTAAAGCTGTAGCTGAGAATTATTAATAGATATAATATTTTTATTGGCCCAACCTGGGGTTTGAACCTAGGACCTCGACATCTGCGGTCGTTATATCTAGCCACTAGACCAACGAGGCAGTAAATCCGTTGTTCGTTCAAATATATACAAACACATAAACAGCTGATACCATTATCCATTTTGATTTTCTTTACTATGTATTTTTATTTTAAAATGAAATTAATAGTTTTGTAACATAATATGGCAACAAAACAAGCATTTTCATTTTATTATCATTAAAATAAATACTTATGATACGTTACGTAGAGAAACACTGATAATTCTAGAGGTTTCTGAAGTGATGTAGTAAATAAACACATTTTTTGCGCTTGCATTGCAAACGATGGCTGAACCCTAAGAGATAGATCAAAATAGTGTGCTACAGTATTGTATACCTTAAAAAGGTCTTCAAAAAAATCCGCGAAAGTCTATCTCTTAGGGATAGCCCACAATAAACATTTTTTATCCTTTACTTTTTACGAGAAATGATGACTTATTTTCGAAGCGATTTTAAGCAATACAGCATAAATCTGTATCCAATTAAGTACCCTAAATACATTTTTAATTTAATATAGATAAATATAGCCCTTTACTGCATGTAATTTAAATTAATATTTTCGAAGATATTGCAGATTTAAAACAAAGGGACATAGCGGTTTGTATTGTCTAATGACTGAAAAACTGTGAACGTTGTAAGACATTCTTTAGTATATTTAGTATCAGAATTGAACCCGTGCGAATCCAGGGCGGATCGCTAGTTAATAATGCAATAATAAAGTTGGCCTAGTAGATAGCTCATAATAGGCATTTCTTGAGTTCCTGGCTTAAAAAACAATGAGCAAAATTTAGGTGAGCAGTGTTAACGTACCTCGCACGCAAAGCATACCTCGGTTCATGTCGGATTTCCTCTCATTACATCATGCGATTAATGTAATGCACTTGTATTTTCACACACACACTCATTAGGAGCCTGTAAATTTCCCACTGGGCTAAGGCCTCCTCTCCCTTTGATGAGAAGGTTTGGAAAATATTCCACCACGCTGCTCCAATGCGAGATGGAGGAATACACATGTGGCATAATTTCGTTGAAATTAGACACTTGCAGGTTTCCTCACGATGTTTTCCTTCAACGCCGAGCACGAGATGAATCATAAACACAAATTAAGCACATGAAAATTCAGTGGTGCCTGCCTCTGTTTGAACCCGAAATTATCGGTTAAGATGCACGCTTTCTAAACACTGGGCCATCTTGGCATACACACTCGTGCACTATAAAATCTTCTGCGTAGTTGATTGTTATCGAATATCGCGCCGTTACTGAAATCGAGCAGGACATGAAATAAAAACTAATAAATTATCTACTGATAATTTAATTTACAGAGAGCATTAGAATGTCATATCCTGATAAATCTATTAGGTACCAGATAGATAAATAATTAGGATAGCATTAAACAATAAAGAAATTATGACTAAAACTAAAAAGGGTGAATTCTTCGGTATTTTCTGCAAATAATGAAATTTATAAACATGAATATTACATTTATGTACAGTCCAGAGAGCTTGAAAATGGCCCAGATGCCATACATGGAGGCCAGTCGAGATGGCTTCACGCTACCGTAAGCCCTGACGAAGAATACGGGATTATCTTCGCCCCCTGAGAAGATCCCCGGATCTCACAACATGGGAGAGGCCACGGATACTTTATACCGATACGATCCCGGAGCGTTTCGATGAGTAAAGATTAGTCATGATTCCTCTTGGGGACTCGAAAACCTTTCAGAAAGTTTTCGTGTGTGAAAAAAAAAGGAGTCTCTAATAGAATAATTGCTTTAAGATGGTACGGATGCAAAGAAATGGGAATACGAATAATAGGAATTATGTCAAAATAATAGAAAAAAAAAATTTAATCAGTGTTAATTAATTTTTTAAGTATAATATGTGACGATTAGTGATCGACCGATATCTTAGCTTTATAAACATAGGCATATAACTTAACATAAGAAGGAAGCTATATATTGGATGATATGGTAACTACTAGGTACATTTTAATTTTTAATATGAATCCAGCTATTTTACTCTGACATATAATATAGAAGCCGTGAAATACTAAATAAAAGAATATTTGCCTACTCTTTGGAATTCCAACAGTTGCTCATTCATTAAATGTCAAGAAACTCTTTGACCTAGAATTAAAAATAGCACCAAGTCCAGTTTTAATTAATGTAAATAAGTCGCTGTAAAACGCGTCAGGCTTATTATTGAAAATTTTATTCTTTGTTGTATGCAAGATGATTGCTTTGCTTAGTATAACAATTTTATCTCACAATGACTTGAAATAAAATTATTACATTTATCAAAAATTTCTCGTTTTCATAAAACGTCATAACCGTTTTATGGTAGAGCTTTGTGCAAGCTCTGGATAAGGTCCACCCACTTCTCTTTTATGTTCACGCGCCAATCAGCAAAACTCACTATTGTCGTGTTCCGGAGTAAGCCAGTGTACATACAGGCACAAGGGATATAACATCTTAGCTCAGTCTTCAGCTTAGTCACACTGGTTCACTCACCCTTCAAACCGGAACACAACAATACTGAGTGTTGCTGCTAGGCGGTAGAATAATAAATAATGTTTTATTTCATCAATAACCAACACAGTACAATAACATCACAAAGGTTGACTTCTTCTTTTGAGTGCCATGAGCTCCCGTGCCAGTAGAAGTCGCTCTTCCTTAACACACTCATACTTTAATTCAAAGTTATAAGATGAAACAAGCTAAGAGTTACAAAAATACGAATGAAAATAGTTAATGGTAGAAACGCGCTCGTGTGTGTTGTCTCTGTGTGTGTGTGTGTGTATGTGTGTGATTATGTTAGTAAATTTCGCGTTAAATGAGAATATAATAGATGATGGGTAGAAAGGTTTGCACAAAACCCTAACACCAATTAAAATGGTAATGTTTATGATGACCTTCTTAACAATATCCGCAATGGCTATTTTGAAAGCTAGCAGATAGTGAATCACGATCGGATAGAGTTCAGGCGGAAGAGGAATAGTTTAATTAATTTTGAAATTAGTATAAATGCTTCCAACTTTTAAGCTCCAGAAGTCTTATTCTGAAAATTTCTAAAATCTGTTTTCGGTGGACAGTTATTATGATATAAGCAGTTATTATGATAAATGCATCTTTGCACTCATTTTTCAGTCTTAAAAGACTAATATTGATCTTTTTGGCACCTTTTATTCATATTATTCTATTTTATAAATTGTGATTTTATTCATAATAAACTGATGTACTAAATATTTATATTACCACCAAAAAAAGTGATGGCTTTATTCATTTTTTTTTATAGAGATTTAAAGAGTTAGAGTATTCACAATTTTTTTTATGCATCAATTCGCTTATATATATTATGAATAAATACTTGAAAGGAGATACCAGAGATACCATTCATATTACGACTAAAGTATATCCGAAGACGCGTACTTCGAAATTTTTACATTTATGACCAGCGTCTTTCACACTTTTTATGTGAGACCAAAATATATTATTCATAAATGATTTATTTCGATGTTATTTTTATAGAATAAAGATCTTTTTTTAAATCGATTGCTTTTGAATTTTTTATTGCTTTAGAACAATGCACTAGTCACAAGAGCCTATCATATTTTAATTGCAAATTCTCATCAACGAAAAACAAACCATGAATGTTTTAAAGTAACCAGTTGTACGAGTTTCGGTTACGCTTTTCGAATACTTATTAATTAACGTCCCTTCCATTTAAAAAAAAAAAACTTTTTTAAATGGAAGGGACGGAACTTAAAAATTTTAAAATATTGATAGTATTAATAAAACTAACATCTTTTCTCTTCATGAAAACTTTCAGCGTTCATTAAATTTTCTTACAGAATTTATTCCGAAAACACTTCCTTAGTATTCGTTCCAGTTATAGAAGTAGACTTTGTGATAAGTTTCTTATTAATCACTTTATAGTTTTATATTCAAACAACAATTCAAAATTTTATTATTTTGATTAAACAATAAAAATAATATAATTAGTTGCTAAGTGATCTATCGATCCTACAACTCACGATTCTAATTCATTTCAACGTGCTATCTATTTTTCAAGTAAGAACTCGTTAATTTTTGGACGGGGTTAATCTAATTCGTGGTCGTAATATATCGGAGCCGTGTCATTTACATGCTTATATTAACAGTACATAAGGTTTATATTTAGCTATGTATATGACATATTGCATCTGATTGCAACTGGTACTGGGTAAGTACCAGTTTTTTCAATTTTTTTTTCTATTTAATATACAACATCCACGGGCTCACAGTTGCCCGTGACTTTATTTACATTTTGTTTTTATAAATTGTGGCGTTGTTTTATATTTTTACTAAACATCAGCAGATCTTCGCTGGACTTCGAGCTTGTCGTCTTCTTAGAAGTCGTGGCCCACACTGACATTTTTTTTTCAATTTAATATAATATATAAATAATATATGGTAATATAAAATATATAAAAATACTGTATAGAGTAGTTTTTTTTTTAATCCTAATCACTGCAATCCAGCGGGCCCTGCTCCGTGCTCGATCAGAGAGAGTACAGCCTCGGCGACTCTGATGTCGCGTTTATGTATAGATGTCTAGCTTCTTCAATTTGATCAGAGATGCGTAGCTTTGCGTTGAGATGTTGGATCACTCTAAATTTTCTAGCGCATTTTTCGCGGGGAAGGTTCCGAGGATTAATCCCAGCTATTGAATTTCATCGCACCACAACTCTTTGTAACCAGCTTTCACTTGCGGTTTTTCCGAACCAATACGACTTGGGAACCTTTAAGAAAAGAGCGTACACATTTCTTAAAGGCTGGCAATGCACCTGCAAGCCTCCCAGTGTTGCAGATGTCCATGGGTGGTGTTAGTCTCTTTTCATCAGGTGAAATCGTTTGCCACTTTATCATTAAAAAAACACTATTTTACCTGCCTTTTAATTATCATTTTTTCGTTCAATGATTTTTAAACAATTAATACGACCGGTTTTTAATTTCAAATCACAATATCTTACATGAAGGGTGAAATACTAGAACATGTTAAAAAGATCCTTGAATTAACGCTTCGCTGAGCGCTTCGATCAAAACAATTGGAGTCGGGTTATTCCGGAAGCGAGATAGGATGATCCGAGTGCTTTATCCAGCGCGAAATCAAATTATTCTTTCGAAAGTCAACCATCTGCAATCGTTTTAGACAATAGGCAGCATTTACACAAGGATTCCAGCTCACAAAGAGAAATGTTTGAAGTGAATTAATTTATATACTGCATATGATATTATTAATTATAAACTCAAATATAAATTAAATACGAGCTTTTAAAACGAAACTTTTGAGAAGTTTCTTCGTCTGAAATCAATCGTGGGTGTAGAATCGGGTCGTGTTTACCACAAAATTGCGTTATCGGATATTAAATTTAATTTTTGTATTTTCGTTTATAGAGTGAATCGGCCAATGTAACTACAGGCAAAAGGGACATAACATTTTAGTTCTCAAGATTGACGATGATAATTGACGTCATTAAGACTTTTTACAGCGCTGATGTCTGGCGACGGTGGAGGCCACTTTACATCAAGTGTCTTAATTGCCGTAGTTTTGCTATAATAATGTAGGTAAGATTACTATATTATATAAGTATATATAGGTAAAATTTATTTATATGTAGGGAATTGAATTCGAAAATAATGATCCAATTGTAAAGTAACTTTTACCATGCATATCAACCGAGCTATTACGATAGTAATCTCGTAAGTAAAAGACGTAAGTAAAAAAGGGAAACCTCTTGAAACAGAATAACTTCAGAACGACACTGATTCTAAATTATGTACAACCAAAAATTGTTTGGTATGAAATGGGCGGTCGAACAACTGACTGTAAAATTTTTTTTTTTGTCCTTCATAAATAAATTGCATACGTGCGAAACAAGGACGGATATCTTCTTTTAAAAAATATATAATACGGTGTGCAAGATGTACATAGAATATAAGAACAAAGAGAAACAAATCTCCAATTCCTAAGGTAAAAACCAATAATCAAACAGAATAAAACTTATAACCTTAATATTTATTGTATTAAATACATAACAGTTTACTTACGAATGTACTAGCAAGTCCTGCTAGTACACCTTAACACGTCGATTAAACGTCGTGAATTTGGCACACGGAGTTGAAAAATGGAGCCGTATAGTGGAATTATTATACCGTTCATAAATTGTACTGTGATTCGTTATATTACAAATAAACTCATGTTTTTAATAACGTAGAGTCATGTTGCATAGTATATAATTGTCAAATAAATAATAGATCAAAAGGCACTTATATGAGAACTATACAAGTTTCGAAATATAAAAAAATTCAAAAGTCAGTCAACTCAACATACAAATGAAATTCTTGATTATGAAATTCCTACCCTTCTAGTTAATAAAGTAATTCATTCTAGTCGAGTATTTCATATTAAAATACAAATTAATACAGTAAAAAACTTTTAAATATCATCGTATATTCCAGAGTTTGCCACAAAAATAGTTAAGAGTGGTTTTGTAAGAACTCAAAATGCAGAAAACGTCAGAACGTGTTAAGTGACATTATTTATAATCTCATATCTAATATCTCTTTTATGGCCAAACCGCTGAACGAAATTTGTTGAAATTTCGTTTGAAACAAACGTGGACTTCAAGGAAGAACATAGGCCGGTACTTTTTATAAAATCAAAAAATATAATTTATTAAAGTAGACTTTTACAAGAATTTTTGAATCGTTATTTAAGTATAACTATATTAAGTAAAACTACCACCGGTTCGTAATGTAGATTCTACCGAGAAGAACCGGCAAGAAAATAAGTAGTTACTCTTTTTCAACATTTAAAAATACAGTCATGTTAGTTAAATACAATAATATATGTTTGTAAAATATCCTGCCTGGAAGTAAACAAGTATTAACTCCACGCTTTTTTATCATCTGTATAATCTCGTATTGAATAATATGCCTCCTTTACCAATGTATTTTTTACAAATGATTTGTATTTATGAAACAGCAAAGTTAAAAATGTTTGCAAATTTTTTTTATAGTAAAAGAATTTGAGCCTTAACTCAACAGTGGGTAGCAACAGTATTACAGCATGTTACTTAACTTCATTTATAATACAACACTACTCCAATTAACTACTTATTTCAACTTTAATTTTTAAAGTATATTTTGATTTTGATTGCCTAACATGCCCGACGAACAGTCCCTAAAATGTGATCGAAACCGCGGGCGACAACTAGTACATACAAATTTTAATACTTATAATACTTAAAGGAAACACGTCTCAAAATAGATATCACGTTCGGTTTTCAAAATTTATTGTGTGATACGAATTCTTACAACGTAAAACTTTTGGCAGCAAACGTAAAACTTTTTTTGGAGAGCCGAGATGGCCCAGTTGTTAGAACGCGTGCATCTTAACCGATGATTTCGGGTTCAAACCCAGGCAGGCACCACTGAAATTTCATGTGCTTAATTTGTGTTTATAATTCATCTCATGCTCGGCGGTGAAGGAAAACATCGTGAGGAAACCTGCATGTGTCTAATTTCAACGAAATTCTGCCACATGTGTATTCCGCTAACCCGCATTGGAGCAGCGTGGTGGAATATGCTCCAAACCTTCTCCTCAAAGGGAGAGGAGGCCTTTATCCCAGCAGTGGGACATTTACGGGCTGCTAATGCTAATGCTAAAAAACTTTTGGCGTAAACTGTAGCGATAATTTGGATTGAACATCAAATATGAATTCTAGTTGCGCAATCAAATGTAGCATAAAATCAAATCTGTTCAAATCAATTATACACAGATTGAATTCGTTCGATGTGTTATTGTTTTGACTTTTATTTTTGGTAATTGTTATTGCGTTACCGTTTATGCTAATAAACCTATTCCTAAATAAAGCTGTTCCTCTATGTTATTTGTATATATATACCAAAAATTTTATCATTTTATCGATATGCAGTCAGCAATTCCGCATTATTGTCAACCATTTTCCACAAACTCTTAATCATGCCTTTGTTAGATATTTTTATAGAGAATTAATACATTATGTCAGGATATTTTAAGATAATTTTTATTTCTTTATTATGTTATAAGACAATAAAAGATTATATATGAAACACAAATATTTATTTAGCCATTATAATAGCTGTAGTAATCGTAATTAACAAACTATTTTAAGTAAAGCTACCACCGGTTCGGAATGTAGATTCTACCGAGAAGAACCGGCAAGAAACTCAGT
This sequence comes from Vanessa atalanta, assembly GCF_905147765.1. Taxonomy (NCBI): domain Eukaryota; kingdom Metazoa; phylum Arthropoda; class Insecta; order Lepidoptera; family Nymphalidae; genus Vanessa; species Vanessa atalanta. The sequence goes on along the minus strand of NC_061880.1, from coordinate 11,679,511 downwards.
AATTACTCTTTTTCAATATCCAAAAATACAATCACGATAGTCAAACTATCGATAGTTCTGCAACGCTGAATCGTGTTAGTTAAATATAATTAAACTAACTTTATATATATAATACTAACTTTGTATATTGATAATTGCAAAAAGACACTTCATATATTCATCAATAATTTAACAAGCAATAACAATTATACTATATCACAAAATTATATTGTACCTTAAATATTAGCATCTTGCTAGTCCAGGATCAAAGTGAATAGTAAAAAGTCGTAGTCCCAACTGTTCTGCACCGAGCTTCCATCACTTATATAAGCCTCACTACGAATCACGTGCCTCACAATATTGATCAGAAAAGTCAAAGTACCCTCTTATTTAATATCAATGTTATCAATACAATTCAAAAATAACTTAAATTAAAAGATTATTATTACAGAATTGATTAAAACATACAATACATAGTGTAAGCCTTGTTTGTAACGTCTAATTATTATTTATTTATTTCTTACTTAATCTGACACCTTCATATATTGACATTTTGAATACTATATGAAAATGAATAACTTTATTCTACACGACGTCATTGAGTTAATTCTATTATTATTTTTTTTATTACTTATTTATTAGTCAGTCAAAGGAACTCTAGAATCATGAGTTTTATTTTTAAATATTTTTTTGTCACTGATGGGAGCTTTTTTATTGTAATTGCTAAGAGATAAGATTATGTTGTTTTTGTATGATAAATATTTCGCTTATAACAGAACAACAAAATATAGATATTTCAGAATTTAAATTATGTGTAAAGGGAGAGGAGTCCTTAGCCCAGCAGTGGGAAATTTACAGGTTGTTAATGTAAAAAAAGGCTTACCGAAAAGGTAATGTAATGATGTCAGATGATAATATTTGAGATAGAAATTCAAAACGATATGAGTGTGAGCTTGCAACGACACATCGACCTAACACTGACTTGTAACATCCGAAGGTCAGCTTTATAGAATTTTGGGGTATGGTCAAGTTGTCCAAATTTAGAATAGCACGTATTTGAAATACCGAATTTTTGGACATACCTACGTACGTAAAACAAAAGCAAAAGTTTCGACGGTTCGTTGTCGTAGTAGTAGTCCCTGCATCTACTTAACATGTTTGCTGTAGCCAAAATTGCAAGTATTTAAGACTCACACGACAAATTTTCTAGAAGCCACACAAATGCTCATGGTGTGTGTGTGCGTGTGTGTGTGTGTGTGTGTGTGTGTGTGTGTGTGTGTGTGTGTGTGCGTATGTGTGTGTGTGTGTGTTTGTGTGTGTGTGTGTGTGATTACAACAATGACACGAAGTTTCTTAGTGGAGACCGTTGAGTTAGACAGGCCTTCTTATCACACTCTGCTACCCCAAGCCATATTACAAATGCTATCATGTTTTATTTTAAGCTAGAAGTTTCAATAAAACTAACATATCTTATTTTATTGCCAAATAAAATCACTGGCTGCTTTTCAGTAGCACGTTTAAATAAGTTGGCGTACTTCCATATCAACTTCAGTGAATACCCTCATTCATTATTTTGACGTCCTTCACTAAATTGTTTATTTTTCGAAATTGTACAATTTAGAATTGGGAAAGCAATTGAATATTAAATACATTTTTATGCGAGAAGCCAATAAAACATCAAACTATTATATGATATTTCATAACTAAAAAATAAATGTCTAACCCAGACTTGATAAGGTTTATTTTTAGTGATCTATGTCACTAAAAATAAACCTGTAAATAAATTGGCGGACGGGATATGGTCCACCTGATAGAAAGTGACCTCTGCCCATATATATTGGCGCTGTACCGAACTTTGGAAGAAAGATGTCCCTTGTGTCTGAAGTTAAACTAGCTCACTTTGAAACCTTCAAAACGGAAAACAACGATACTAAGTGTTGTACGAAAGAATTTCTGATGAGTAGGTAGTTGAGATAATATATACCTATAATAAGTCTACTGTTTGTATACACTCTTGTGCATACTTCCCACTATTTTGTCTGTAGGTAATATACTACTGCTTATAATTACATTCATACTAAACTCAACCACTAGTAGATAATCAGTCGAATTGAACTTAATTCGATTTTTGAAAATTAAATCGAATACAGATAATAAATATCTCGTGGGAATCATGAATTAATGGTCGTATTTTGTGAGACTAAATTAGTATCAATCAAAATTTAGGATCAGTACATCAATTTAGTAACTAGTATTCGAATCACGTTTCAAAAACTATCATTATAGTTAATTCAAAGCTGTTGGATAAACGATTATTCATTTTTATCTTTTAACTCGGATTTTCAATAGAAATTAATGCTGCTAGCGTATTGTTCGTTTGTTTTTAATATAATCATATATATACTTATTCATTATTAGATGAAACTCCCCTTCTTTCCCCTTAAGGGGCAAATTAAAAAACAAAGCTTTTGTTATTTCCCGGAACTCAAACTATCTGTATATAAAATTTCATCTAACCCGGTTAAACGTTTTAAGCGTGAAAGTGTAACTGACAAAGTTACTTTAGCCTTTATAATAGTATTATAGATTTAAGATTTAAAAAATATTTATTCAATATAAAATAATTAAACGTTATTAATAATAAATAAAAACAATCATAAAAGATAAAACAATTTTACTGTGGTTATGTTACATGTTGGTTACTCCAAATGTCATGTACAGCGCCAATCTTTATGGGCGGTGGGGACTCCTTCCCATGAGATGGACTATTAGTCCAAAATAAAATTATAAAAAAGCAATATCTAAGGATAAACAAACCCTATGTTTTTTTTTTGTATATTTTTGTAATGTTGTCAGTTATATAAAAATCCACTTTTGTTTATAACATTTAACGTTAGGAAAACGATATGACATTTTATCTTATGCGATGTACTAATCTATACTATTTTCAAACTTAATATTTAACGACTTTTTGGATCGAATTTCACTAATGGTCGCCAGTCTCAAAGATTAGCCAATTAGTCGATATAAAAGAGCGGTAACAAAAAACTCTCATATCAAATACCTTTATTCAATATAGAAGAAAAAGAAATAGAAGCATTAGACACACTTATTGAATGTCAAATTAAACACTACCGTCCATTCGAAAAAGAAAATATCTTGATCTGAGAAGAACCGGCGAAAGAAACTCAGCGGGTTGTATTTTTGTCAATTTGTGATTGTGTACATAACACTATTCAATTACACAAAGAAATAGTTAGGAGTTGGATTTCAAATGTATGCTATCAAACATGGGCTCACAAATTGTATGATAACCTTTTGCTCGCAAGTGTTTCTTTAGATTTTATTCAATTTGGCAACAGATAATAGTACCTTCTTTTTATTCTCGCTGGAAATGTCGGACGCCTAGTGCGCCCTAGTACACCGAAATACCCACTAAAAAACCAGCGGTACCCTCTCCGTCTCTTCGGCGGGCACCACGGGATCGCTCTAACATGCTACCGTGACGAACAGATAGTTCCTATATTTACTTATATTCTGACGAATATTTTAAATATGTCACTTTTGCTATTAGAAGTGATTTGCGAGAAGAACTCTACTGATTGAATCAAAGAATAACTAGAGAATCTTAGGAAAAAAGCAAATTCGACTTCGACTTCGAACGAACTGGTCAATATCTACAAATACATATAATACTATATGTGTGTTCTGCACGCTACAAACCTTACGATATTTTGCAAACGCAAGAAAATTCAACCAGCTATTATCTAACGCGAAAAGACATTTTTACTTAAAAAATATAACAATTTACAGAGTATTTTTATCTTCTACAAAACGCCAATAGCATATTTAGTGGACTTGAAAATAAAAGTACAAAAAGGGCACAGAAAATAAAGGGTTCATAAGTACTCGTAATGTATCACACTAACCCTTCAATACATTTTCCCTTTTCCCTGAACACTTGATTTGGTTTCTTCTAAACCATTGGTCTCAACAGCGACAACATTCCGCCCTTTGTTTTTTCACTAAAATTTATTACAAAAACCTTCGATATCATTACTATCTATTTGGAAAGCTTAATAGTATGGGACCTTTAATAAAAAAATCGATAATACTTTAAGGAAGTCTAAATATTGAGTTAGTTCTATAATTATATAAAAATAATTATATAACTGTATAAAAATAATTATATGAGTAAAATAGGTACAAAGAGGACTTCCAAAGCTTCACGAAACAAGTGTATCGATTACATACAAAGTATAAAGGAGCATACTTTGTATGTAAATTATGTCATATCATAACAGCGAATATCATAGGAAGTATAGTTTATATAATTCAAGTGTATTCTTGAGAATTTAAGTAAAATTTCCATTACCTCAGGACCCTACGATCGAAGAGAATTTAGGCGCAGGACCGATGGATTTAGGTGCTTTTGGAAGTATATAAACATTCCATCCATATATCTTCGAAATGTTTTTTATAGTAGGTATATTTAAGTAGGCGTAGACTGGCATATAGATCATTTAGTGCTTACTGATAGATTAATGTTGGAAATGCAAACACATAAGAGATGAAAAAAAAAGATTTTTAATCCGTATATTAACACATTCGAGAACGTTCCAGAAATAAGTGAGAGATGTCAATTTTTAAAACTATACAGCTAAGGAACATTCTTTAAGACCCAATTATTGAGCATTTACAGAGTAAGATACAATAGACATTATGTGAGACCTAATTCATAATTATTTTCTTATGACATTGTGTTTATAAAGACAGCTCTAATACTTACTGCTTGTCACCAAAGCGCCTCCGACCTTGGGGACTGAGATATTTTGTTCCGACAATACGAAGTATTGCTGCTTGGCGGTATATATTATGTTGTATGTGGATATGTATGTATATGTATGTGATAAAAGTGTGGTACCTATTTGGACGCTTTGCGCTATCCGCCTCCAACTGCTTCCCGCAACCTATACAAGATCATCGATCCTTTACCGATCCAGTTCGTGTTTTCAACTCGAGGACCTTTCGACCCAAGCGGCCGTCAGTTCTGTGAATTATGTGCCCCACCCACTGCGACTTGTATTGAGCGATTGATGATTAATCGAATATCAATTACATCATAAAACTTTATTCGATTTAATTAGTTTTTAAATTATCTGGAAATAACGTTTCGACCAAATTAAATTTGGATTCTATTCGAATTATAATTGTAACTATTTTAGTAACTCATTTGTTATATTATTATTATAGGTAATGTTTGTCCATTTCTATCATCTATTTTATCATACAATATTCATATTAATTTATTTCTGAATACACAAACCAAATGTGATTAATTTTACTAATATTAAAATATTTTAACAATATTACGAAACAAATTTTAACTTTTATTAAAACCTTTTTATACGTAGTTTTGGTGGTTGACGTAACAGAAGAGCGAGAATTTGCCCAATTGTGGGACAATGATGGGCAATGATAGTTTGTTGTACGCAATCCACATTACATAACATCTTACAAAATGTTTTCCAGTGAGCATTAATGTTGCGACCCAATCAAAGTTATCTTAAGTTTCGCAAACTATCTAAAACTCGACCGAGTATGGGACACACCTGTAAGTGTTTAAATTGTAATCAAAGTTTCTGCTACAAACTAACGCAATGAACTGAAATAACGCGAAACTATATAATGTGACAATATTTCTCTCTACTGTTTTATCAGACTGTTGTAAATCACTAGATAAACTTAAATTCATTTTTGGCTGCAATGTTGGTCTAATAATTTCGCACGTAAGGACATGTAACACCCTTAAAATTGAGTCATTAACGATCCAAAACGAACCAACCCAGAGTCTGAAAATGAGCAGTGTTTATAGTCTGCCTCAGAAGGTCGTCCTGCGCCTTAACTAATTCCGGTTGTGTCAAGCTGTTCCATTAGATTATATTGTCACGTTAATTTATTAAATATTGACGTATTAACAAATTGTTAAATACCACACACACTACCGTGAATTTTCATTCGAGTTATATTTTCTATTCGCTTTTGTTGCTTCACTTCAATGTTCCCTGCGCTGCATCTGCGTTTTGTTATAATTTCAATCCAATATTTTTCATCCAAATGTTTTACTTATTATATTCAATGTCGCATATCACTTTCTGACATTATACGACCGCGAGTTTCAAATTTGTTCATACATAAAAGTCCTACTGATTACAACTAGCACGCTTATCAGTAATACTAAAATTTTGTAGCTCCTACGACAATTATGGAAATGTAACGCTATTTTAAGGTGATAAAGTCTATTTTGCTGTGGTAAGTGAAGTTTGCAATGGTAGGGAGAGGGTTGTGAGATATTGTAAAAGGGTTCGTTTTTTTTGGCAACCGCTGCATGTGTTGGGTAATGGAGTACTGAAGTCCATTATCATTAGCCGTGTCTGTAAACTTCATACAAGTTTTTAGGGCTAATCCTTTGAATACAGCATCTACAAAACGTATGTATGTAACAGCTATTTTTGAAAAGATTAGAATACCTGTTAGACTAATACCGAATCGCGGAAATTACCTTTTAAGTATCAAAGACCGTGTATCGTCATCACGCTGGCTCATGATACGTTCCCGATGACGTGTAAAATCAACACAATCAATTATTACAGCTAATAACACCAAGCACATTTTCGTTTTTATTCTACTTTACTGCAAATCATTGTAAAGGTCATAATTATGCAGACTGCTCATATAATTACCCATAAGGAATACCGCCCGTAGACATATTAAACATCCCTTAAAGCTTCGCCAATGCTCCTTGGAAACTAAGATGTTATGTCCCTTGTAACATTACACTGGATCACTCACCCGTCAAACTGGAACACACACACCAAGTATTGCTGCTTGCCGGTAGAACATTTGATGAGTGGGTTGTACCTACCCAGACGGGCTTGCACAAAGCCCTACCATCAAGTTAAGTTAGTTTAGTTGTGTTTTAAGTTAGCTTAGTTCTGTTTGGTCTACTAATTATATGTAAATATTATTGCTGATTTAATATCGTACTATTAATTAAACTGTATTAATGATGTAAGCTTAAACCATTGTCAGTCAACGCATGCATTTGACAAACAAGTTCTAGTTTTGCTCAATCTAATGAATATTCTAGTAAAATTATCCCAAAACTGATTATAAAATTTTACTTTTCGAAAATCATCTAAAGTTTTGACTTAGTAAGAAGCTGAATTAGGACTTTTGTCTCATTTAAGAGCAATATGACGCCATGAACCAGCGTAACATACTTTTAGTTTTAAATATAGAGTTATAGAAATCAAATAAAATAAGAGATGGATATTTGCGCTATTGATGCTATTTTCTTGCCATGAAATGGGGCAAATGCCCTAAATCAAAATCAAAAAGAATACGGACATAATATCATTTTTTTTTTTTTTAATATATTTCGTGTACTAATTTGAGACTCACCGGATGGAAAGTTACTACCAACACCCATAGACATCTACAGCACAGGGGAGCGTTGCCGGTATTTAAGGAATATGTCGTGTTGTGGAATGCAGAAAAATCATTAAAAATCGCACTGATGTGGATTTTCGGCAATCTAGGTGGCGCAGATTAAACTTGGATTTCTGCCTGGTCCGAAGTTGAAATACAGCAACCGGGATTAATTCAAAAAAATCCTTACTGTAAACTGGCTCACCAACCCTTCCATTCGGAACACAACGATACTAAGTATTGCTGTTTAGCGGTAGAATATCTGATTAGTGGAAATTACCTACCCAGGCTTTCACTAAATCCTACCACCGACTTCATTAAAAATAAAATTAGTTTCAGAGAGGAAAAAAGAAAAACCATACTTTCAAATATCGTTTGTGGCTCTGGCCGTTAAAATCCATTTAATTTTTTTAGTAATTTATGCTCAGACACGGGTCTGTTACAATTTTATTACATGCATAGATCTGAACACGATAAGCTTTCATGGAGCATTAAAGAGCTCCAATGATGATAACGAAGCAACTACCGACTGCCATTAAACTATAGAATTTCGAATTAAGGTAAAATTATTGCTGCATTGTCAACGTTATTTTTATTTAAAAATACATTTAAGGGATATTTATAACAACTTTTATTTAATGCTAATCATATCGGATATTTATAAAATTATATTGACTAAAAATCATGTTACTGATATCAAATGTCATACCAAATCGAATCATCGGCATACTTATTTTTACATATTAATAATAACTTGGTGGTAGGGCTTTGTGCAAGCCCGTCTGGGTAGGTACCATCCACTCATAAGATATTCTACCGCCAAATAACAGTACTCTGTATTGTTGTGTTCCGGTTAGGAGAGTGAGTGAGCCAGTGTAATCACAGGTACAATCTTAGTTCCCAAGGTTGGTAGCGCATAGGTGATGTAAGGAATGGTTAATATTTCTTACAGCGCCTTTCACGTCTGCCAACCAATGCTATAAAAAATTATAATAATAATAATGATTGGTATATTCAAGTATCAGAGATGCTGTAGTGCTTGAATTTAATCACAATAGTAATAGATATCTACACTGTCTCGTGCTCATGGTATGGGGGGGTGAACGTCATTCGAGTGAGAACCATTGGAGAGAGCTTACTGGTCGCTTACGCATACAGTGTGTTATCAAGCCTGTGAACCGTTTAACATAGTTTACACTACAGATACAATAAGTTTTAGTAACGAAAATAATAAGAATAAATGAATAAGAGAGCATGACGTCATAAAAGAGCATCACGCCATTTGCTGTCACGGTATGTGAGTCAGTCTGATATCCAAGGCGCGCTAATGTTTTAGATAAAGTGTATCAATACTAACGAATATAACGATTTTATTTTGTTCTCGTTGAAGCAAAATTAGATTTTTTAAATTGTATTTTTTTTTCAATTGTTCTCATTTTCAAATATTTTAATATTCAAATTGAATCATAAATTGCTTCCGGTGAATTTAGCAGGATTTTATATTAAAATATTTATAGACTTCTTAAATCGCCGGCTCTTCTCTTATAATTTTAATCATAAAATTTTGATTAATATTTTAATAAATGGACATTTTTAAAATGTTAACTTTGAGTGCGAATTTTCTTGCAATAGCCAAGGAATAGAAAAGGAGGACCTTAACCGACGATTGCGGGTTTGAAAACTTTGAGCAACATTTAAAGAGCCGGATATAATAATGATATAAGCACATCTCAAAAGAAATGATTAATGTTTCTACCGTACCGATCTCTCTTGCGTGGTGAATCACCACCTGATAGCCCTTTGCCAGTCCACCTACCTATTTAAAAAAACACATTCGGCTTTGCTTAAATATTGTAACATAACTAAAGTGTCATTATGTAAGTCCCAATTCGGGTATTTCCAATAACTAAATAAAATGCCTTTTACCACACACATATACACTTTCTACCACATACCTATTTCAACACAAAACGTAGTAAAATAAAGAGTAAACATTATCCTTACGAAGAAAGTATTTACCCCAATATAGACGGAGAGACTGTTGATTAATATATGTTTACCTGGTACTTTGACTGCCTCGCTTAGTCTAATGAAAAGAAACTCTTGGATCATGGTTGGTCTATTAAAAACTTATCGGGTTGACCCGTCAAAAAATCCAGAATCTGTTAATTGGTATTGTTTACGTTTCCGTGCCTCGATAAAGACGAAAATTCTTTGGTCCTGGTCCAATCGAATTATGAGATTGAGGAAATAGAAATTACATTTATGTTTTTGCACTATTATAATATTCCCTGCGTAGTAGTCTTGAGTCTTTGAGTCTTGAGAGAAGATATCATCACATTAGACTATACATAAATATGATTATTATGTTATCTGAATTAATCATACCATTAAATCAAATGATTAAGGTATTCGCATATTAAGTCGTTTCGACGCCGACTCCGATTCGAATCACCTTACAATAATACGTTCAAATATAACGTTTAAATCTTATTACTTTCGTTAATAAAAAGAAGTACACCAATGATCATCTCTGTTACTTATGACATTCGCTACCAATATATTGAACCACGGCAATGTGTTTTGGACAAGGGGGCAATAATATGTCGGCCCATCTATACGTACCCCTCCTTTATTCCATATACAATTGTAAGATAGACAATAGCCGAAATAAATTTACATAATTTACTTCGTGGTAGGGTTTTGTGGAAGCCCGTCTGGGTAGGTACCACCCATTTATCAGATATTCTACCGCCAAATAACAGTACACTGTATTGTTGTGTTCCGGTTAGAAGGGTGAGTGAGCCAGTGTAATCACAGGCACAAGGGACATAACATCTTAGTTCCCAAGGTTGGTGGCACATAGGTGATGTAAGAAATGTTTAATATTCCTTACAGCGCCTTTGTCTATGGGCGGTGGTGACCACTTACCATCAGGTGGCCCATATGCTCGTCCGCCAACCAATGCATTAAAAAAAAAATCGAATTTTTTTTAAATAATCTGTAGAATATTGAAAATTGTAATATTGAATACTTTTGAAATACACTCCAAAATATCCAATTGAAATCCGAGAGATCATTCAGAATTGAGTTTATTCTAAATTTAAGCGGAAGTTACTTTTATTGATATGGAAATACTTCGACATACAAAATATCCTCCGGAGAAATGTCCTCACACGTCGAGCAACTTGTACCTGTTATAAATGTGGTGTCATGGGATCTCGAATAAGAAATGACGGTTTGTCAGTTCACTTTTACTCGAATTGACAAGAAATAAAACAAGATTCAAAATATTGAGACATCATTTAATTTGAAGAAACTTTATAATAAAATCCTTTATCGTTAATTTATATTTTTATGTAGCATAACTAAAAAAAATTATTTATAAAACTTATACCAGAATATTGCGCGTTTCGGAGTAGATTTTAGTAGCAGAACAACATTTTCAAAGGGTTTTCTTATTATAAAATAAGTAAAAACTGTTATATGAATAAACACTCACACATACATGGATGGTAGTAATACTGTCATCATTGTTTATACGCACTATCAAACAACAGCTTGTCAGACCCCGTCACAGTCAAAGGGTACCAATGAAAATCAATGTTGGACTAGTAACCTAACTTGGAAACTGAATGGCACTTCTATTTAGCCTGCATCACGATTGCAGAACTTGTTATATTTTTTTTTTTTTCTAGTGTTAATAGTGTTTGTCTTATATTGTAAGTCTTTATTTAGCTAGTTGCATAAATTACAAATTCATGTTTACGTCATGTTATGACCAAAAAATATTTTTGGTTTATTCCTATTCTTAATAAAGCGAACATTGTTATTTGACGGTAGAACACTTACGAAGGTACTGATTAAGTCTTCGATCACGTCTTGGTCATAGCCTTAGCAGTAACACACTTATTCAATCAACGTTTTATTTATTCCGACCTTTGGAAAAAACACTGGAATTTCCTCGACGAATAAAAGAAAAACTTGTTTTTACGCCAACAATAACGTACCTAGGTGTTACAAATTAACGTCAGAAAAACGACCACGCGAATAAGCGTCAGAGAAAAATAAATCTGCGACAATTATTATCGGTGAGGCAATTATAAGTGGTAATAATATAGCGATAGCAGCCATAAAATTATACTCAGTCATATCAAACCACACACATACGTTGCATTTTGTGGTGTTATGTGGCATACTCGTGTAGATTTATTGAACAAACTCGACATGACATATTATAGCGTAATTTGAGTACATGCGACGTTTATAAGCGTTAAATATATCAAAATGCTTTTTTTACATTTACTAGAGTTCGCAAGATGTGGAGACGGCTTCTTAGATAAAATATGTAGCTATTCTGCCAGTAGCTACTCATCAACCGAGCAATTAACACTGTTTTTAAATGCTTCATTTGTTTTGTGTTTTGTAAACTAGTTTTATTTTTTGGCAGTGGAAATAGACCTATGTCTCTATCTCCTGCTCACCAAACTTGCTATATTCAAATGGGCCATCGGATAGTAAGTTATCAAACCACCCACAGGCTGGCAGGCTGGCTAAGAAATATTAACCATTTCTTACATTAACTTGTGCCCGTAGTACATTGGCTCACTTATATTCCAAAACGGAACTCAGCAATACTATTGCTATTTGATTTGGATTAGATTTATTTGATTTATATGTACAAAGCCCTACAACCAAGTAAATGTAGTTTAATGAATTAAAGTTACATATGTTGTATGTACACGTTGATGTTTCGGAATTTCTCCAACAAATTTGATACTCGATTGTCAATGTTGAAAACTGACAAACGCTTGTTCACTGTATTGTAGCTTGTTTCCTTAAAATATTATATTTGTAGTGAATGCGGCATATCGCTTTCTGTCATATCACGTTTGAGTTCTACATTGTTTCGATTTGATTTCTATAGAATAATTCTACTTGTTTCGTCGATAATTGTAATCGCTATACGATTTTTTTATACATATTTCACTTTGGTTTTTTTATTGATGTTAAAGAAACTTTCTCAAAGGTGCAGATTCTCAATTCAATTGAATTAGGTATGTACGGTTTGTTATTATAGCAGTGTTGACGACTTACCATCAGGTGACTCATTTTCCATCTGCTCCCAAGATATCCGAAAAAATAATACATACCATTGAAAAGAATATACATAAATATGATATAGTATAATACGATTATACCACTGAAAAGAGATTAAGCTCAGAACCAACAGCTTTGTGAGATTTACGTAAAAAATACCTTTGTGTAAAAACTACCAACTATTCGACTCCGGGCTAGTAAGAATTTTTCAATATAAATCAGGTGACTATTTTTTGGCCCGATCTAGAATATTAACAACAAGATCTCGTGATCTGCAGCTTAATTATTGGCCACAAGACCAACGAAACTGTACAGAGACGGTAATAAGTATTTTTCATAAAATATAAAAAACATTAAACATGGAAATGATGACAATCTTGCTTGAACTGAATTTGGTTAAAAAACTTTTAAGGAAAAGAAAAACTGAAGACTGCTTGCGGGAAATACTTTTACATTTAAAAATAAAAGCAACTCTCCTTCGAGTTGCTTTTTCTATATTTTCACATTTCTACTTTCAGATATCGTATTTGTCTTACAAAGGCGTACGTTTCTCGTTTTATTAGCTTGACTTGTAACATTGTATACAATATTGTGAGGAATTCTTGCTATTCGACTTTCACCCATGCTTTGAAGACACTTTGAACTCCTCTCACTGAAACGTTTAGATAATCATATTATAACAAGATGAAAAAATATCGCCTTAACAACAAGTAAGGGCCCGTAAGTTCTCCAATGTAAGGCAACGACTTCCTTTCCTATTAAGTGGAAGATTTCGAGCTTGTTAAATACACAAAGCTAATCTACTACGGGTTTGGTTGGATATATACATTATGAAAAACTATGAACAAATTATGAGGTATTCAAATAATTTTTATTATCATGATGAGAAATGCCAATATTGCTTTTTTTATAAACGTTGTATGCTCGATATTAAAAATTAATTGAGTACGCCATAATTTGTTTTATCACTTAGTAAAGCGAACAGAGACTGATTACATGGTTGTAATCTGTGACGTGAAAGATTTGGTCTGCCAAAAATAAAGGAGAGCTTACTAAGCTATATAATCATTTGTAGAATATTTGATATATTATTTATAGATGTGGCCGCAGCTTTACGCTTATAGATTTCCATATTTTTCATCTACCAGGTAATATTAATAGATTATTTTTAAAATAAAGTTATATTGCCCCAATAGACTTTTGTAGCCTTTTTTTATTTATCTATTACAATTAATTTATATTTTAACACGCAGACCAGTTAAATCTATCATTTAAAATTATTTGTAACACGCAAACTTAGACTTTTTTGAGCTATTTAAGTTGTCATATTGATATGGGATCTAAAAATCTGTTTTCTATCTAGCGAAACACCAATATCACGCAATTGCTGAAAGTTATAATTAAATGAAATGATGTTTTTATTCTAAAATTTAGTATTTTCGCTGTAAAGATTTTATATTTCAATAATGACATGAAAATTGTTGACTGACAAGTAAGATTTAATCTACACATTTTCAGTATTATGATGAACTAAAAATATGACCATATAATAATAAAAGCACGTAACAATATCGTTAGCAAAGACAATAAGAAACAACGGGCCTAGGTACGGCCCATGGGGAACACCTAAGTAGACTGAAAAAATAAGGAAAAATATACCTAATAATAACCTTTGTTACCACCGCCTAAAATGAGAGGTCAATCATCGTTGTTGATTTCCGTGTATGGATCGAAATGATTTTTAGATACTTAAGTATAAGAGATACTCTCGGCATCTTAATTTAAGAAGAACTAAATTAAATTTTTGCTAATATTTGATGAACCATATTGAGAAGTATTAGACTTCTCAATATGGTTATGTCATAGCGAATGTCCTTAATAATTTTCTTTTTAAAATAAAATAATAAAATTCCCTGTTAATTTTCACGGACATATTTTCTCAAAATGAAAATTGAATTGGCATATTAGGACAATAAGGAATGAACAAATTGGAACCTTCGTAAAAAGTAATTGTAATATTCCATAGCGAAATTGTAATTTAGGAAAGTCATTCTTTAGAATGGTCATGCCTTAAGAAAAATAAATTGATTCATCACAATTTTGCTTTTGTGAGCGCTTTTAGTTTTTAGCGCATGCTCTTATCATCGTTATTTTAATAAATAACCTTATCAACATTTTTAATAATCATTTTTAAAAATAGGTATGTTGTTGGTACATTTTAAAACTGTGATTTAAAGCGAAAAATTATTATAAAATGGAATAGTTGCTCACATTTTGTAATTTATCAATGTTGGACGCAACCGCACTAGCTGAAAGTCAGAATTTTAATTGCTTTATAAATTAAAAGTCGTTAAACATTGGACGGATCGTTTTTTATTATTATCCAACCAGATCGTATAAGGAGGGTGTTGTTTTTAAACCGAATTTCATTGACATGTTTTATATTTTTATAACAGCCATTATAATAAAAGGAAACATTATTAATCATAAATAATTTGGATTATAGGAAGACCATTTCAATCCTAAAAAGACGCAAGTTTGCGTGTTAACCGCTAAACAATCAACATTTGTCGTATTTCCTCGTTTTGAGAATATTCCGATAGCCGCCACGGCCAGTATCGGAATACTTGACTTTGATGTTTCGAGCCTCGTTCAGTTCCACGGTCAATTTGAAGGTAAAGCAAAACTGGCATCAAAAGCTCCGTGTGTTCAGCTGGCCAGACAGTATTTCACGTCGGCCCATATACTATACAAGGCGCAAATTCGGCCCACATGGAGTACTGATCTCTGATCGGGTGCTCCACAGTACCAGCTCCATTCATTTGACCGTATCCAACATTTAGAACCGTTAGACGGATCTCACTGGCCCACTCATCCTTCAGGATATTCCAGTGTAACCACGGGCACAAGAAACATAACGTATTAGTTTCCAAAATTGGGGGCCTGTTAACATTGTAAGAAATGGTTAATATTTGTTACAGTGACAATGTCTACGGGTTGTGTCATATGTTGGTATAAAAAATACAGCCTAGGTCTAATTAAATACTTTTTGGTGTAATTGAAAACTTTTGATCGCTGACACATTTGTAAATATAAGCCTACTATAAAACAACTTAATAAAGTTAAATAACATCAACACACAATTTTATGAATTTTGGATGCTATTATTTTATTACGAAATTGATTTTTGGTATGTAAAATAATACAAAAATAAAACAAATTATATATAGAGCACTTTTGAATTGAGAACAAAAAGGTCAATTACTATTCGAAGGAATTATCGAATATATTTTTAAAGATAACCAGTACCCACGCTTGGAAAATAAAAAAAAATCACTAAGCGCTCGATCAAATGCATAAAGTGGTCGATCAGATTATAAAACAAAAGGCAGATGTTGCACACGGAACATTATTGAGAAAAACAAAATCAAAGCTTTTACACCGACGGATTTTATTATTTTGCGTTCTCACCACGACGTATTGAGTACCTAATGTGAAAAAGCCGAGATGGCCTAGTGGTTGGAACGCGTGCATCTTAACCGATGATTTCGGGTACAAACCCAGGCAAACACCACTGAATTTTCATGTGCTTAATTTGTGTTTATCATTCATCTCGTGCTCGGCGGTGAAGGAAAACTTCGTGAGGAAACCTTCATGTGTCTAATTTCAACGAAATTATGCCACATGTGTTTTCTACCGACCCGCATTGGAGCAGCGTGAAAGAATATGCTCCAAACCTTCTCCTTATGAGAGAGGAGGCCTTAGCCCAGTAGTGAGATATTTACAGGCTTTTTATGAATATGTATGTAAGTTAACTGCCTTCCTAATCATGGTGTGCTGACTCAAACTATGAGAGCTACTTATATGTTCTTACAAAACCTCGTATTATATATCCTCTGAACGACTAATGTTAGAAATTTGTCGCTATGACCGATATTTACATTCATCCGCAGAATATATACGTTTCATCAGTCTGTTCATATTTGTTCTTTTAAATAAGTTCATCAAGTATCATATGGGTTAGTACCCCGTTCCTCAAAGTATGTCATTATCTGCTTACAAAATACAGTTTATGTGTTTTCGAACATTCAAATGATACAAATAAATTTAAAATTGGAATTGGAAACAAATTTTGCAAAAACTACATCTTTAATTACCAGGCGAAGATAGGTTGTAGTTGAAATCAATCTATCACGGTGTAGGTGAGAGAAGATCCTTTATGTGCAGCATCGTTAATCTTAGCGGACGTTTAATTCCAGCCAAGTCGACTTATTTGCGTTATTGATAATGAATTGGTCATCATAATGATTTATATATTTATATTAAGAAATATAATTGTTTTCATACTGAAAAGCAAGTGTTTTACTTTACACTAGCTGTTGTTTGCTTTTGAAGATATTTCAAGCTTATGAAACTCTTTATAGCATTTCAAATGTTGTAAAAGTTTTACGTGGGTTTAATAAATTATATTATTATTATTTAGTTATGTTGTGAACCTTCTTTAAATGGCACTAATCATTAGTGACGTGAAAAAAAATTGTCGATGGTAAATTTGAGCAATTTTTTATCGATACATTTTGCATTTATTTTACAATCCATTTAAAAATTTAATAACCCTCGTAGAATATTGTAAAATAGAACTTTTCATTTTTTAAAACGTAAAATATGGAACGGACGTACGAACGCGAATGGTTATAAAAATTTTACGAGTGATTTCCCTAGTTACTTAGCAAAGTTATTTGTTGTGAAAATTTTTCGTTGTCCTCGCTTTAATTGAATGAATGCGGCTGCTGGTGTTAAATGTTTCCAGAGCACTTGGTAATTTAATTTGAAAAGGCTGAAAATATTTATCCCGGGTTAGAAGCAAAATGTTATGAGTTTGTAGGTGAGTCTTTGAAAATAATTAATACGCTGATATATACACTAAATATATATAATAAAAAACATAACATATTTTTTATTTGCCATCAATTATATATACTTGATGATAATATTAATAATAAATATGATCTAATGAGAACATTGTAGATTTAGAATATACTTTTTTATTCTATCAAATGGTAGGATCATGTATGTTTTTAAGATGAGTCGTATTTTCGCTCATTTATTATTCATGACAATCATATAATAAACAAATATATCAAAGTCAAAGAAAAAAAAAGACGATCGACTCTTAAACAAAGAATTATTGGAGACATAGAAAAAAAATTGAGCGAAATGTTACGAAAAGCTAAAAGGGATGTTGAACAAGAAACAAAACATATATAGTAGCCATCGGTCGTGTTGAATTGGCCCCCATCAAATTATCACGTTACACATTAACAGCCTGTAAATTTCCCACTGCTGGGCTAAGGCCTCCTCTCCCTTAGAGGAGAAGGTTTGGAGCATATTCCACCACGCTGCTCCGATGCGGGTCGGTATACACATGTGGCAAAATTTCGTTGAAATTAGACAGGTTTCCTTTTCCTTCCCCGCCGAGCACGAGAAAAATTATAAGCACAAATTAAGCACATACATATTTAGTGGTGTATGCCTGGGTTTGAATCCGTAATCATCGGTTAAGATGCACGCATTCTAACCACTGGGCCATCGCGGCTCTTATCAGACTATCGGAGAAAATTTATACGCTCTTGTACGCTATAATACCTTTACAAATTAGACTTTGAAAAGCCATCAAGACATTATTATTTCAGTGTAGTATTATTTAAGAAATTATACATATTAGCTAAAGTATAGTGTTCATATTGTTGTATATCAATCCTACTAACTAATGTACTCGTAATACAACTGTATTGCATTAAAGTATTTAAAATTTATTTATATCTCAATAACTTCCCTAATATAGATAATACAGACAGTATGTCCAAAATTAAAATAAATCTTTTGAAATTGTAATTTATATTTCAGACTAAATTCACGAGGTCACGCCCCCGAAGAAGGTAGCATGATGTTTAATAGCAATAACGGTCCTATAAAAGTGGACTATCAAATTTTCAAATGTAACCGTCAGCTCTAGATATACTGCGATCAAACGCAAGAAACTTATTAGAATTTTATTATATAACTAGCGACCCGCCCCGGCCTTGCACGGGTGTAATGCTGATACTAAATATACTACAGATTTAAGACATTCATTCATTCAACGTTCAGTTTTTCAGTCATTAGACAATACAAACCGCGTGTTACAATACAAATGTTCCTGCGTTTTAAATCTATAATATCTTCGAAAATAAGCCATTATTTTTTCTAAAGAGTTTTTTTTAGCATTAGCAGCCCGTAAATGTCCCACTGCTGGGATAAAGGCCTCCTCTCCTTTGAGGAGAAGGTTTGGAGCATATTCCACCACGCTGCATACGGGTTGGCGGAATACACATGTGGCAGAATTTCGTTGAAATTAGACACATGCAGGTTTCCTCACGATGTTTTCCTTTACCGCCGAGCACGAGATGAATTATAAACACAAATTAAGCACATGAAATTTCAGTGGTGCCTACCTGGGTTTGAACCCGAAATCATCGGTTAAGATGCATGCGTTCTAACCACTGGGCCATTTCGACTCTTTTCTAAAGAGTAAAGGATAAAAAATGGTTATTGTGGGTTATCCATAAGAAAATGACGTTTATACGATCGCGGACTGTTTTTGAAGAGCTTTTTAATGTGTACAATACTGTAGTACATTATTTTGACCTATCTCGTAGGGTTCAGCCAACGTTTGCAATGTAAACACAAAAAAATGTGTTTATTTACATCATGACATCACTTTAGAAACCTCAATAATAATCAGTGTTTCTCTACTATATTGTGCATGTATTATACATATAAACCTTCTTTGAAACAATGTATCTATTAAAAAAACCGCATTATTTAATTTTAGATTATGTAATTTTAAAGATCAAAGCACAGGGACAAACAGCGGTAAGCGACTTTGTTTTATAATATTGAAGACCCAGCTTCAAGAAAACAGGAACGTCAAATAATTAACAATGTTTGATACAGTTTACAATTTTTATTTTGCCAGTTTTTGTTACAATCATCCATTATCTTCCGTTTTTCGACCTAGATTAACAATTCCCATGTCGAATTCAAAAATATTCTTTTTCTAATTTATTTATAAAAATGTCAAACCAAAAAGTATTCATTACATTTATACAATTCAGTGATTGAATATAACTCAATACTTAGAAGCTATACAACCTTTAATGATTATTTATAAATATTTCATTTAAAATAATTTAACGGCATACACCATATAATAATAAGCTATCAATAAGTCATAAGCGATCCCATAACAAGATCCAATAAATAACTTACTTGACTGTAAGATATTAAAACTTATAAAATAATGTAAACTCGCCCTAACACTTGCTATAAGGCAATAAGAAAAATCATATATTTGAAAAATTCAATTTATACCGCAGCGACTGGATTTTAGTCATAAACGTGTTCCTCGAAGATGTTAATATTTTTCCTTAGAGCGTTCTGTCAATTGGTCAATTTGAAATTATTTCATTTATAATTTTCTACTATCACTTAACTTCCAACCTTACATTTAAATGCTTTTGAAGTATCTTGATTATTACCTGTTTCAAACTAAACGATCAATATCAGAAAGGCATTTAAAAATCACCGACTGTTTCTCGTAAAACTTTTCATGTTAGAACAATCTAATTGGGTCAAATTCTCGATCGCGGAAACGAATAATTCCACCCTAAAGGAATCTTTGCTGAATCACTTCATTAATTACATTGAGATCGTTGATTTTCGGTAAATCCACTCTCATTGTATATATTTTGTCGGTAACTAATAGTTGTTCTTGATTTCACTTGGCAAAGTTCCGAAAGGAAGCCGTAATAGCTCTAAGGTTGGACATACGACGTTTCACGTCTGAAATAAAAACACTTCGTATAAATATGACATATTATTTTGATTATTTTGAAATGTAGGCCCATATTGATTAATTTTCTTAAAAAAATATATACTTTATTCCTATAAAAATACAGATGAATATTGAATAAGATAATTGCAAAAGTCATAAAAAAGGATACGAAAAATGTAACATTGTATGGCAATAATGAGGTAACGACTTACTTTTGTTGGTGATATATTTTTCAAAATTTTTTATGTTAATTTAACGGCTTTTTTCGAAACAATATTTGAGGAACGGCGAAACAGAAAATATTGTCATCCTTAAAACATGATTAGGGGCGTATCGAAACTGATTTTCTCACTCGGGGTGGATATAAAACGATGGAGCCAGGTCACTTCGGGCAAGATTAACGCGTCCTAAATTCACAAAAACATGACAAACATGACTTCCTAATTCTAGCAAATCTACAAAATGACATTTGGCACGTCAGTCAAGAAACTTAACTATATGGATCAAAAATATAATTAGACTATTTTAGGAAGGTACATAACCTAAAGATCAAACGCTTTCTTAATTAACTTTTCATTTAGTTCGTATAATAATGGTTCCGATGAAGGCCAAATATTGACTAAACAAAAGGAATATTCATCTGGATTGGATATTAAGTTTTCCTATAGTTTGTCGTATTTGTCTTTGTGTCGTTCTATAGCTACTGGTATTTCTGTCTCAAATATATCGTGAAAAAAACTCGATCCTTATACTTAAACCTTACCTTACCTAAAAATAAAAAAAAAATATTAAACCATTTTTAATATTTTTTTAAATATTTAGGTAAACATAGTATATTTAGGTTACGTATTCCTAGAAAATGTGCCCACTCAATGTTGTCGTGCGTGGGATGTATGCAAAATGAGAGATCGTATCGATAACATTACTGTATTTTTAAGTAATCGCATATCAAAATAAGTCCTTAAATACTGAGCAATTCCAGGTAGTATCGCGATCATCGTTCACTAAGCAACTGACACCGGGTGGTACTTGTGTTTCGCTACCGGTGATTAAACAGAGATGACTTACAATATCCTTACTGATGACAATTAAAACGACATAATATTATATTATGTAAAAAAAAAAAAATACGTATGCATCTCCGGACACAAGGCAGAAGTGATAACTTAAACTGTCCGAAATTCGGCTAGCTCTATGGGTTAGTGTGAGAGAAGAGGAGCCTGCCTACCGCTGCCGTATGCGTAAGACTGGCGCCGTAACGCATTACGTAACGGAGCGGTTCACCCTATAAGAAGTTATCATATCAAAATATACTAATTCTAAATAAATATATTTTATATGACAGATTTATTTAACATGACGCTTTATTACGTTATATACATCTTTAATGAACTCTTTTATATTTGTCTTTTAGTCAAAAATAACTCTTTAATGTTAGTGTATCAACCGCAGTATATTTTGCAAATCACAGCCCTCTTGATAAAGTGAAATATTTATAATCACTAATTGTTCGAAGCGATAAAGCACTTAAGGCACAATAGAGCATGTCATTATGAGAGGGTGTCGCTCTCAGACATCATTTATCATCAGGGTAAAACACGATCAAAACAAATGAAGTCGCTTAATTTATTGTTCAAGACTATTCATACGTGCAAAGATTAGTAAGGAGTATATATTTCAAATATATGGTTCGTTGACTGTAAATCAATATTGAGTTTATTAATCCACGTCTACGTGCTCATTTATTTTTATTAGAGGGCAAAATTTATTTTTATTTGAGTTTGAATATAAATTGAAAGAATAAAAATAATCTAACGTTGATGATAAGAATTTTTTTAACACTTATCTAATGTTTTAAAATTATAATAAAAAAAAGCTACCCAATAATTATTTCTAACTTACCGCATGATATCTTCGCCTAAAGAGTCACTGTCCTAACGATATTTTAAACTGTCAACAAATTTTAAACGAAGCATTAATTTATATTTATTGTATACAATTTCGTTGAAATAATAGTAACTATTTGTAAATAACAGTACTAGCCTGTAAGAACTCACTTAGTGCCTCTTTTTAGAAAGGTTGTAAACGCCTTACAATTGTACGCTAATTTGATGTGTATACCTTTTGAATATTATAATTATTATCGCATACAAATATTTCACGATGAGTTATGAATGCAATGCTCTGAATCTAAAATATTGTTAGTTCAGTCAGCTAGATTGATTATAAACTAGCGGCGCTTATATACATCGGATAACATATATGTATATGTATATAAGCGTACAAATAACACGTGCGTTGACTATCATAGCTGATGCATGTTAGCGTGTTTCAATTGGATACACGCCGCTGGATACTGATGATGATGAAAATGAAAAGAATCGCAATTAACATTTTGCTTTATCGTCATTTATAAATCGCTATACATGCATTAACTGAATTAAAACTTTGAGGAACAATGCACTATAACTAATTTATTTCAAAGTTATAAATACATCAAAATTGACAAGATACATATAGAACTTAGATGTACCTTAATTTTCACTAGAAACTTATATTATGAAATTAAATTAAATTATGAAATGTCTTTAAAATAATATGCATAACATTTTGGTTAGATACATATATAATTTGACAGGGTTATTATCAAAATATGGTTTTCCCTTTTAAATATTTACAACGTTTATTAGTGCGTTTTTGGGTTGTCTTATTTCTATATAACACGGTCTAATTAAATGCGACCAACAACTCCCGACTTTGTACGGGTAAAATTTATACAAAGTTAAAAAAGATACAAGTTATAGAACGTATACATATATACGTATATACATATTGACACAAAATATAACGAATCTAAATTCAAAATTGTTACAATGAATTTATCTCGTAGTAATAATTCCACGAAATGCATGTCAATCTCTTTGAAGTTGGTTTATAGCTGAGAGAATCTTGGATTCTCTTCCTACTGTACTCGTAAAACAACTTCCAGGAAAGAACAATTGTAGTCATGTTTTATGTATAAGCTATTATGTATTTAAAATGAGTTGTCCGGATAAGTACGAGAATTCGTAAATTGTAGGAAAATTTACTTCGATGTAAAAAAAATACGACATTTTTATTTTACATTTACACCGTGTAATGAGAACGTTTTTAAAGATAAAATAGAATTGTATGATATAATTGTCTAAACTGATTTTAAAGAGGTAAAATTTGTTTGTTTGTAGAGAGTAATCTCCGGAACTAATGTTAAAAAAAATCACTGATAGAAAGCTTTTTTATTCATGAGTTCTATAGGCTGTAAATTATTATATCATTTTCTTTGTTAATAAATTGCGCCCTAGGCGGGTCACTAGTGATATACATTTTTATAATAACCAAAGAAGCACAGCCTGGAAATACTCCCCTGCTGAGCGAAATCCGCCTTTCCATTTAAGCAGAACGCTAGTAGGATAATGCAACTCCAATGCGGCTTGCTGGTGACATATTCAGGTTTCCTCACAATATTTTTATCAACCGACCACGACATGAATAAATACAAATAATCTCCGACTTAAATTCGTTAAATTGTTCTTATCATTAAACTATTTCGTCTTTTGAAAACCTAGTGTGAAGTGGTTTCAATACGTCATGTTTCTATTAAGAATCAAATCTTGTTTTATTTTTAATTTTTAGGTAGGCCAATGGGCAAATTGGCCTCCTTACCAATTGTCCATAGTCATTGAGAGAAATATTAATAATTCCTCAAATCACACTGGCGCACACTTCACACCACAACACTAAGTATTGCTGTTTGACGGTATAATGTATTATTAAGAAATAATTAATTAAATTAAAATATTATATCCACGTAAATTCGAAAGAAAAATCTTATTATAATTAGTTTCCGTTGTTTTAATAACATTTCATTTGTGAAAAACTTATGAATTAAAATATTAGGTTGGTGTTTATTTTCCGGGAGAAGTTAATTAAAATAAAAATTACAAAGCCGGAAGGTATTCTTGGCGTCAGCTTGCTTTTGAGTACGGTAGAACTAATTCCGACTAACAACGAGAACTACAAAAACTTAGTTTTAAAAAATATCATTTAAAATAAATTTAAGCTAATAACAAAATTAACGCCTTAATTTAAAAAAGAGATGGGTCGTGTGATACTCGGTTAGAATGAAGCTGCTTATGTTACATAATACGCAATAAAAATTCCGTGTTTTTTCGAATTAAAGTTATAACAAAAAATAAGCTTAAATATTTTTTACAATAGTAATTGTAATAGAACGAGACATAGAGAAAGAGAAAGAGAGGCAAAGTACGCCTGGACGTTTTTTCCTTACGTGACGATTTCCGCCAGTTCATTCTAGAAACATTTTCGTTCCAAAAACTTTAGTGAGATTTAATTGAGAATGTGCCCATTTTAATATTTACGTATGAACGAGTTATACCGTTAAATAAAAAATCAATTTGTAGCAGAAGTTTGTTTGAGCGCATCTAGTTGGGTATTACCCACTTATCCGATATTCTACCGCCACACAGCAATACTCTTACTACTGTTATATTCTGGTGGATGTTTGAGCCAATGTAACTACGTGCACAAGGGACAAAATCAAACTATTCTTTATTGAAGTAAAGGCTCTTTTGAATAGTACAGAGTTGAATTAAATGTAATGCTACCATCAGTTCGGAAAGTAGATTCTATCAAGAAGATCAGATAACAAATTCAGTAGTTACGCTTTTCATTTTAATTACAGAGTATGTAAGTAAATTTCAATTAAATTCATACATGTCGGCGGGAAACCACGTTTTTAAGAAAATCACGTGCCCCTAAAATATAATTTTAATTATTTTAATAATTGAAAACTGTTTGATTTTATTCAATTAATAATAATAAGTAAATTTTGAGATGTTAAATTAGTTTGAAATATTTTAGCGTCCATAAATAGGTGTTATTTTGAGTGAATAGCTCCTCCACCCAATTTTGTTATAAAAGGCCGAGCCCCCGCCAGTATCGAGAGGCTTGTTCGAGCCGTCGAAGCGATCGGACCTCCTCTGCTTGAAATAAATCAAAGAAGAATATTTCCTGCGTTTAATTTCATACCTTCGAGGATGGATAGAAACCAAACTCTGGCATACGTGACGTCAGCAATGCTGACGTCACAAACTTTAAGGTATCGACGGCATTTATTTGATTTTAAAATAAAAAGGTGAGTATTAACAAAAACAAGCAATAGTTCAAAATAGTTAGTTTTATTTAATTCAGGCAGCTTTTTCTTATTTAACCAACATAGATTTTACTTACAATGTTTACTTAACTTCCGAAGTCGATAGCAAAGTGTCTCCCGAAGTTAAATCAACCCTCTTTTATTAAATCGCCCGCCCTACCAGAGGCGGTCATCAACAACAAAAACACTTCATTATTAAACAAACGGATGTTATAACATCCCTGTATTGGAAAATGGTTTTGACATTTCTTTTTATAAAACAATTATAAATAATTAATAATTTGAAATGATAATAATTAAAAGTAATTTAAACCGAATTTCAGTAGCGTTATCTAATTAGTAACTAAATAATTAATTTTAACAATTCATTTACACGATTAATCAATTCTTATAAAATCAAATCAATACCTAATTTTAATTTAATAATTTTAACATTTATAATAATTTTATTTAGAGTATAATAAAATTAACCTTATCAGCTAAATAATATTCGCGGCGACGTATATTTTTATCGTCCTTTATACAACACATACAATCTACTCATAAATTTAAAAACAAAACACTTTGATGGGAATATAATAACACTGGACTCCAGCTAACATATACCAACTATGAATTCTATAACGACTTAGTTATAATAGTCAACAAATTGTTTGTTATTAGTTTATGATCGAACGATATAACTCAGTACCTTAATGAAAACTCGAGTGGTTTCGAAGTGTATAGTTATAAGCAATTTCAATCGAACAACAACGAAGCAATTTCGTTACTTAGAAACTTATATGCCAGAAATACTATCACCGATTTTATCGATGTCGAATAAAAGATTATATACGATTAATGTATAATTAAATAATGAGCTAAATGATTTATTTGAAATGAGTATAGTATTGATTTCATCCATTTTCATTTGTCATAATAATATTTAAAAATAATTACCAAGTGCTCAGTTAAGGTCAGAAGCTCATAATAAATAATGATTGAAGGTTTTCTTTTAGTCTCCTAATCATTTTAATCTCAATGTACTTTAATAACATATTTAAATAAATCAACCAGAATTGAACTCGAAGTTATGAATTTTTGTCAAATAAATGTTTCGTTACAGTAATCCTAATATAATTAACCTATGTAGTTATGTCGTTATGGAATTAATATGGTTAACACGTTAACCATATACTTCTTTATGATACTGAAAACTATAAGGCGTGAAATGTTTTCATTTGAGTTACATTTATTCCATTTTTCAGTAATTGTTACCGGAAAAACAAAATAATTATGTATATAAGGCAGACATAAACATAATATATGAATTCATTAAAGTTAAATAATAATATATTTAAAATAAAATAATGTACAGTACCTGGTAGCAAACAAGCATACATATATGTATGTATCTCATTAGATATAAATTATATATAAAATTAAACTAAAATTATCTCGAACAAAACACAACATTAAAGTGCAAAATAGTATTGTTACAAGATAGTTTTGTTAGTATTGTTCTTCAAAAATAATAAAATCAATTAGAATCAATTGGAATGAATATACAAATTACCCGCTGATCTTGTTATTAGCATGGTTATCCTTGGCTGCTTATCACGTTTTGTTATTTACATTCGAATGTTCACAGTACTAAGTGAACCTTCCATGTTATGCTGTTGCTTTGATGCAACCTCTCTGGCACCAAAACAAGAACTGACTTGGGACACATATTTCCGCAAACACAGCGCACATAAGATCCTGAAGATTCTGCACGCCATATTTCTTAAAAGTGCTCTCACTAAATTAATTGCTAAATAAAATAAATTGACTAAAACAATACTTCAGAACACAATTAAAACATGAATATGTAAACCAACCACACGAATAAAAAGCACTACTTAACCCAAACAGATTTTGGTTACTTTGGTAAGCAAAACGAATAATAGAATGAGAGAAATAAACAAATAAAGTGCTTTAAAGCGCACTTGTACTGTGGAATCAAGTGTGCCTTTTCAGTATTTATGTTCTTCACTACTTGAACTTTAAGCGGACGTATTACAAGTACTTGTAAAAGCAAACTATGGAGCTTATTTGTCAAAGGCGCTTTAAAACACACAATTTGTTTAGCATGCAGTGGAAAGTGGAATGACAGCATCGACTTTTTAAATAATCATTTGTATGAACTGCTTACAAACTTTTATTTATATTAAAAACAAAAGAGAAAATTAATTTTGTTTGTCTGTCAACTTAACAACTTCACGTCATTTAGGTAGACAGGCTGGTCAATAGACCATGACAGTATCATAGAAACCCTGACATAAAGACATTGACATTGGAATTGTACTAAACTTTCATTCCTCATAACACCAATGCGCCACCAAACTTGGGAACTTGGTTTATATCCCTCGTATATATAGCTGGTAAAAGTAGGTACTGGTTATATAAAATCTCTAGTTTATTTATTTCCGCAATTATTGATTTTAAATTAAAAAAATACCTTTTAACCCTAAATACCTTTTAAGGGAAGAGCCGTATATAATCAAAATTTCTTTACTTTCACATTTTGTTTTTTTCATTAACACTATTTTTTAAACTAATTTCGAAGTAACCATTTGGGAGTAAATTATTAATTTCTGAAGCCATTTTACAAAAACAGTAAAGCCACAAAAACCGGCGCACCATGAAATTCACTGTAAATTAATTTTTAAAACTTTATTGGCAGCTTAATAATCTTTCGACGCCATTTTGTGTAGAATCATAATTGAACGTCAATTTTTCTCGTTAGTAAAACCACGAAGCACTAAAGGCGATTAAATTAAAAGGTTCTTTATATTTATACTAATGGACTTAAAACACGCTGTTAATATATTGCAACGGCCAAAAAAATATACTTTATTTCACCATAGGCTTCGGCGTCGTAAGAAATGTCGTTAAGTTTCCTGTGACGCCAAAGCCCGTTTAGTTATGTTAGTACACGAGAACTTACATGAACTTGTAGCCTCTAGTGGCTGATAAAGCTTGTTTGACAACAATAAAAAATAAAGTTTACTGAATCGGGCTTAGTATGATATATTTTGATTTATCTGATCTCGACTTTAAAAACATAAAAAAAAATATGATTTTTTTTATATTTAATACATCCGATATGGCCGTGATTAGAAAGCATGCATTTTAACCGATGATTTTAGGTTCAATCCCAGGCAAGCATCACTAAAATAATTTCCATCTGTTTATAATTCATCTCTTAATTGGTGCAGGAACAATCCTGCCACATGCGTCTAACAACCCGCATTAAAGCATCGTGGTGGAATAAGCTCCAAACCTTGTCCTCAATGTTACAGATGGTCTTAAGTGTGAGAAATGAACAAACTGATATAAGTTAAATAAAATTCAAACTATGATTTCTCGCTAAATTCATAGTTAAAAAGAGTTTACCTCTAAATCAACCTTCGAATATAAAAATTTCAATATAGTCCCATTAAATGCCACTAGTAAAGTACTTCAAGAATAAAAAAAATTTTATCGACGCTTCGAAACTACGCCCACAAAATTTATTGATGAAATCGTTAAAAAATTTTTTTTTATCATATAGATAGGACGGGACCACCTGATGGTAATTACGTAATTAACCACCACCCCTAGACATTAGCGAAATATTAATCCTTCCTCATCACCAATGCGCCACCAACCTTGGGAGCTAAGATGTTTTGACCCTTGTGCATATAGTTAGAATGACTCACCCTTCAAAGTAGTGGTGTTTGGCGGTATCATATAAGATTAGCGGATGGTACCTACCCAGACGGGTTTGAACCTACCACCGTAATCTTAAAAATGTAAGATTTTTTAAAAAGCATATATGTATATTGTATATGCATTACTGGTTGGACTAGCACGATTTATAGACTATTAGAATAAGCATAATCTATATATCTGGGAATAAATTAAAATGCAAAGTAGTACGTAACCCTACATTACAATACATCAGAAAAATCTGTTTCGTAGAACTAGTTTAAAGACCCGTTGCAAGATTTGAACCTCGCGTACTAATAATAATTTAAAATGAACCTGTAAAAAAGTAAGAACTTCGGCATATATCCTCCTACTAAACTCGTGGCCGGATTTACCATATGGCTTTTTGGGCTTCAGCCCAGGCCCCGTGGATTCAAGGGGCCCCAGCTAAGTCAAGACAAAGTCTAAAATAGACGACAATGCGAAAGAATCTATAATTTTATTAAATTAAACAGATCGTATGGATTGCAGTCCTGCGAGTCCTGCAATTAATCAAACCCATTCAATTAATTTAATTCAAGTCTTCGTTCAGATATGTGAGCCCCTAAGTATTGTTAGCCCAGTGCCCCATAAGCTTACGGTCCGGCCCTCCCTCCACTCCATTATAACAAATTTAAATACTCACATTATTTTACATCAAACTCTCCTCTTTATAAGTCAATTGTATAAGTTTCTCTACTTCTTGTTTTTTTTATGATAGCAATCAGTAGTTCGAATCCGCAACAATAGTCTACATTCTGAACTTAACAACTTTTAACTTTTTTTCACATGATTAGGTCAGTAAAATAATACATAAGTGTCGAATAAGAAAATAATATGTATTATATATTTATTTTAGTCATAAGATAGACAGACAAATGTTTCAACTTATGGTAACACTTTATCTGAGCTCTGACGTGGCTGGCAGTCGGGACGACCACTATGCAATGCAGAAGGGACCGTGGATGTGTTATAGCGATACGATCCCACAACCTCACCGAACCTTGCCGAAGACGGTCATCACAGTTGTTTTAGTTGGTAAGAATCGCACAAAAACTGGTGCCACTCCCCAAAGGGGCATATTCAAATTTTACTAAAGAGGTTTTCAATCGATACTATTTTAACTCTTAATTAATCAGTCCATTGAACTTTCAAATATCTTAGAAGATCTTATAACTACACGAAATAAACAAAACACTTAATTTGTTTTTACGTATTTATTAAGAGGAATTTGAGATATTATACAACCCAATTATAATCGGCCAATGTCTTAAGATATTCAATTAATGTCTGGGAAGCCGGAGAAAAGAGACGTTCCGACAGGACCGACGTTGCAAGAACGGACAAATATCTCAAAGCCAAATAGCTTGAGTATATATTTGGCTAAATACTTAGCCTAGCTGTCTAATAACTTAGCAGTTACCACTTAACAAAGGAGTTGTTTATATTAGTTTAATGCTTAGAGCCGAGATGGCCCAGTGATTAGAACTCGTACATCTTAACCGATGATTTCGGGTTCAAACCCAGGCAGGCACCACTGAATTTTCATGTGCTTAATTTGTGTTTATAATTCTGCTCGTGCTCGGCGGTGAAGGAAAACATCGTGAGGAAACCTGCATGTGTCTATTTTCAACGAAATTCAGCCACATGTGTATTCCACCAACCCGCATTGGAGCAGCGTTTAGGAATATGCTCCAAACCTTATCCTCAAAGGGAGAGGAGGCCTTAGCCCAGCAGTGGGAAATTAACAGGCTGTTGATGAAGAATCTATTTCAACTGACAAAATGGGATAGTTTAAATTTATAATTTAATTGGATATTTTATTTCTAAAACGTATTGTTCGATATATTCAATCGAATTGGTGAGAAACGATTTAAAATCAAAGGCCGTATCAAGATCCATTCGGATTGAGCATCCGTACTCTTTTCCTTAGTGTACAAGATCAAAAATTGACAGTTAACGATTCATCGATTTCATAGGATACAATATGCAAACATCATTGTATCATAATTATACGATTATTAGTATAAATAATTTTCATATTATTCGATTATTGTATATTTTGGCGATACTCATTAATTAAATTTGAATAAACGCTCTATTCGAGCGTGATGATTTTGTCACTAAATAATTATTGTGATAATGCAACCGCACGACTTAATTGAAATGCAATTTAGCCATAGCTTAGATAATGAAATTATATCGCAGTTTAACAAATATGGCACTATTGCATGTTATTTGCTATGGCAATCAAAATATAATACAAATAAATAAAATATTTATTTATAATTATAATTATCAATAATAAAACTAAAACGGTCTTCGTTGTTTATATCTCAATTTAAGAAAGATATTGTTTAAAAGAAAACAGGCTTTTGTATATTAACATAATTTCAATTTTTTTTTTACCAGTACTTAAAACTTTTTTTTTAAGCATGATCAGACAACAACGTATATCAAAAATAGTCGACAAACCTTAACAAGGATTGAATGTCAAAATAAAAGCTGAAGTGTTGTTTTATAATAACGCAGCCCAGGTTTAATAAACTGGATGGTAAGTGGCCACCGAATATAGACAGAAGGAACTAAGTATGCGCCTTGGGCTTGTGCTTAAGTAATTCACTGGCTCACTCGACCTTCAAACCGAAACAAAACAATACTAAAAACTGGAATTGGTTAAAATATATTTAATAATTAATTAATTGATCTTAAAGGTAAACACTGACCACTGATAAACCGGCCGAATACCATGCAGACCGACTAAGGTATCCAGAATACCAAGAAAACAAATAACACCCTTCGAGGACACATTCCGAATGTCCGACAGGAATGTACGACTTTTTTGCAGACAGACATTTATATTGCTAATACCATACCATTGATAAAAAAAAAACTTAACCTGTGATGTGCAACATGTCTGTGGAAATATAAATTAAATAAAAAAAAAAAAATTAAACACTGATATTATTTTTAAGCTGAGCTCTTTAATACGATTCACATTACATACATCGCGTTAAGGCCTATTGATGACCGTGACCATTTTGTACCCCGATTCCTATTCAACTGAATAATTCCAGTTACGAAGCAAAATTTATTAAATTATGTCTTATATAATTTATAGATTAAAAAGAGTAACTGGGTTTTTTGACGTTTGTTCTCGGTGGAATATAAATTCTCATTCGTTAGCTATAAATTAACTTAAGAAAACGACATGCGTCAGAATTATTCTATCGTATATGCAATCATCATTCAGCATTGATTATAGCCGCAACAGCGTGGCAAAATAACCTTAAAACCGTTTCAACAAGAATAAGCTTCTGCCCAGCAATATAACATAAAAGTCTGTTACTTTATTGTAATATATTTTATAATACTTTTAGTTAATAAGTCATCTGGTAAGTGGTCACTACCGCCCATAAATATTGGTGCTGTGAGAAATATTACACATTTCTTCCATCACCAATGCATCACCAACCTTGGGCATAAGATGTTATGCCCCATGTCCCTGTACCTACACTCCCTCACATTTCACCGAAACACAATAATACTATGCAATGCTGTTTGGCGGTAGGATATATGATGAGTGGACGGTACTACAGGTTTGTACAAAATCCACCAAGTCTAAACTTTCCGACTATAATATTATAGGGGAGAAGCCAATTCTTAAGCAACTCACCTGCAAGCCTTCCAATGTTGCAGATGTTCAAAAGTGATTATAGTCACATTCCATCAGATGAGCCTCCTGCTCGTTTGCCACCTGTGTCATAAAAAATACATTCAGACAATTATTAGAATTCAAGAGGTGGTAATATTCAAATGATTTCGAATATTTATTGGAAACAAATCTGTCAAATTATTTGTATCCCTTGCAAGCTTTGTGAATTTCATTTCGCACTACGAATTTCTTTTTCTAAAAACCATTTGTTTAAAAGAATACGATATTGTCGGAAGGCAAAGTAATAAATTTACAAAGGAAATCTCATAAAGGAGTGGGTTACAAAGTAATTATACTTAATTTCTTCGCTCGGTTAACTCCAGTTCTGGTCCTTAACATTTTAAACGAGGTAAGTCTCGTAGTACTTTTTCTCAAGTCAAAGTCCAATCGTCAATTAAAAAAAAACTGGGAAAATCTTTAAATGTCAATATAGACACTCGCAAAAACTGCAAACTATTCAATTTACTAGATCGTGATTTATTACTAGATTTATTTTTTAAAAATAGAACGACAGTTAAACGGAATGGCTACTGCGAAACGACTGTAAATAGAGATTGATTTTAGATCGATTAGGTATGGTCTAAGTTAGTATTATCTTTACTTAAACGACGAGCTGAAATGGGCCAGGGGATAGATCATGTTAGGTCCAACCAATGCCTTTTTTATGTTAATTATACAGCTCACGCTATGTGTTCAAGGTTCTAAATTTGAACTGGTAAGAAAGTCCAGCTGACTTGAAGTGACAGCTGGCTGATTTAACATTTTGAAATCGTAAAAAATATGTATTCAAATTAAATATACGATTCATAATAATTATTTCATTCTAGAACATTCTGTTCTGGTATCTATAAAATATTTTACTTCTCAAGTTGCCTTCTCAAAAAGGGGAATATATATTATTTATATTTTGCATATTTTTATATAACACATCTTATTATCTCATAGTAGTCGGGCTAAAAGTTGTCGCTCTAGACGCTTACCAAGCAAACGCTGCCTAGATAGCAAACATAAAACTTTGTACGAAAGATTTGTAGATGTCCCAAATGTCTAAAGAAAAAATCGTGACGGCATACATTATCCTATTTTATAAATGGGTCACAGTAACAAGTATTATATCTCTCAAAATAAGTAATATATTTAATTTATTCGGATTATCGTATTATTGTATGAAAAAAAAATTTATACAAATGAATATACGAATAAACTGGAATAACTAAAACGAGGAGTGTTAACGCAATTGTACATATATTTTTATTCAAACTGATGAGTATACAAAATTGGATTAATAATGGTTCTATCACAATTTGTTTATTTTATAACTGTATTTATTATTGTGATAAATTTAATTGTAATAAATTTTTTATTTATTTATTATATATTAATTTAAATACATATAGTATTATAGTATGTCCTGCCTAATTATATGCATTAATTTTATTACTATTAAGCTTAATGAAATTTAATATACATGTCACTCTATGGCGGGTTGTTACGTTACACATTTTTACTAACTAACGTCCTTGGTGGTAGAGATTTGTGCTAGCCCACCGGGGTACCACCCACTCATCGCGTATTCTACCTCAAACACCAATATGCATTGTAATGGTTTGAAGGATGAGCCTTCGTAACTATATGCATACATAGACAATGTATGCATATAGTTACGAAGATTAATAGATTGTAATAAACGGAAGGAAACTTAAATAAAAATATTAAAAAAGCGGTCTATATATTTTGGCCATGTGTGATAATAAAATTAATCCTCTCCTTAAGTGAAAACGTTTTATATAAACATGGACAATTAAACATATAAAAATTATCGATACATACAAATGCCAACTGAGCCGGATTTCTTTAAAATGTATATATATAATTGCATATACAAAACACATATATAATCGCATATAACTAACATGACTGTATTTTCAGATGTTGAAAAAGAGTAACTACTGAGTTTCTTGCCGGTTCTTCTCGGTAGAATCTACATTCCGAACCGGTGGTAGCTTTACTTTAAATAGTTTGTTAAAAGACGATTCAAAGTGCTTGTAAAAGCCTACTTGAATAAAGTATATTTTGATTTTGTATTCAGTAGTTAATTAATTATGTATGCTGACAGAGAGACAGTTTTACATAATATAATATTCGTGACCACGACAGGTTGCAGATCGCGTGGCAAAATAAAAGTACGCTCGCGGTTAAAACCCATTCATAATATATTAATCGTATAATAAATATTAACTGTAAAATATCTTAAAAAACATTATTTTTTTTATATAAATTAATTAATCGCTATACGTAGTTGAAAATTTTCAATTTTATACACATCGACTTGCATATTTATTTATTTATTAAGGACCGTCAGCAGTCACTACACTTACACATGTTATACATAAAAAAAACATATTTATACTTAATATAAAGTGTGCGACTCTTTAAGACGGCCACAACATGCATTTTACGGTACAATAAATAAGTAAATTTATTTTATCAAAATAATTCTATTACACTTAAATATTAAAGATAAATTACATTTCATTTAAAAAATAAGCAATAAATATTATAATTAACAAGTGCAGTAATATAATTTATCACATTATTAACGTATAACAAAATAAAATATCAGAATATTGTAATAAATAAAAAAAAAATTATAATAATAACTTTAAATTCAGTTTTCATTAATATCTTAAACTAAAACTTAAACATGTTTACAATATTTTATTTTGCAATTAAGATTCTAATAATAATAGCTCCATGACTTTTTTTTTTTTAATTTATGGAATCCCCGAAAATGTTAAGTGACTTTGAGTATTTCTTACAAGTTTTAAATAATCTTATATTAAGATGAATGAATGAAATAAAATCTCTTACGATAACATAAATAATGATTTCGCAAACTCAATGAAGTTTAGCAACTAAAGATAACGATCAATGCTAATACCAGACAAACATCTCTTTAAAGGACGAACTTTCGTCTCAAATTGACTCAAACTTCTGAAGAAGAAAATATAAGTCTCAAATACATAAAGAACATCTTAAAGTTACAAAAACATTACACTCAACATGCATATCTATGGAACAACTTTTATTAAACTTATTTGCATATGCGGCCTCTTCGAGCTTTTGTAAACTTATAATTTATCTACGTTATATGTTTTCTAAGTTAGAAAAATATTTATCATTTCAATTTTTTTTTTAACATCTTTAACTTGTAGTGGATTTTCAGACAGTCTGTCTGTGTGGATAACTTTGACTGCCACGATGCTCTTTAAATCTACAAGTCCTGGGTTTCGAAACGTTTGGTTTTTTTTTTAGATAAATTGTATTTTGTAATTCTATTGTATCTGTTCTAACATATACTGTAGTTACATAAGAATTATTAAAGTGGAGGCCTTAATTATATACAAATATAAATTTAATACCGTTGCTGTAAAAATCACGACCGCGTGGAATGGTGGCAAGAATGCTAGCAGCATTTCCCCGTTGAATCGCTAAAATATCTGCTACTAAATTGAGTTGCATGATAGCACCCGTACATACTTACATTGGAAGTTAAATAAAAACTTGTAATAATAAGGTTCTTTTGAAGTTCATGCCAATCAACTCAAGAAACACAAATCTGTTTCTTTTTAAATATTTAGATTTTCCTTTCCTTGCTTTGATTGACACCGGCCCTGATTAAGTATCGTAAATATATAATTTTTTTTTCAAATATGTATGTTAAAAATTGTCCTCATAAACTTTTCTTTAACATAATACTTTTTTTTTAATTTTAATTTTTAAATAATACATTTTTTACATAACAATTATTAACATGAAGTATTTAAAAATAGTTGCTGTAAAAATCATGATCGCGTGAAATGGTGGCAAGAATGCTAGCAGCATTTCCCCGTTGATTCGCAATACGATCCTCAGAGGAGGCAATACGGTGGTGTTATAGTTTTAATAAAGTTTTTGCACTACTCCTAGGTCCAAGTTTTACAATTGCAAATAGGATACAAAGATCATTTGGAATAAGAGATGAAATGAAATGAAATAAGAGATGAACTTTAATGCAATGAAGGTCCGCCTTCGTACACTTTATTACTTTATATTCTTGTTGGGCTTTTGTCCACAAATGACCATAAATATATCATAGACAGTCAAATAAAACGCTCTAAATGTTGTAAGCAACATAAACCCTTGTAATTTTGTTACAATGTTTCCAGAAATGTAGAAGAAAATAACTAAATCTCTTGAACTTCCTCCCAAAAGACCGCCTGGAACGATTCTACGTAATTTGTGAGGACATCTAATTTCCTTTGAAATTAAGCTGTTAGACTATCAGGACATTCGTGGCAATTTATATTTAATTAATAATGAAGACGAATCAATTAAGAAAACATTTGTAATTTAGAATCTGTTCTAATAAAAGAGGATACTTTTTTTTTTGTAATACATTACTGACAAAACTACTAAGCAAATATACATACTTGAAGGTTTCGGAGAAGCTAGATAATTAACCTTGTAATATAATATACTAATTGGTGACACCACCTTTAAACCAGATATTCTAACGCCAAACAGCAGTACTCAGTGTTGTTGTGTTCCGGTTTGACGGGTGAACGAGCCAGGGTAACTACAGCACATGGGATATAACATATTAGTTCCCACGGTGGCGTATAACCAATGTTACGAATGGTTAATATTTCTTACAGTGTCTTATTATATGGGCAGTGGTGAGCACTTACCGTCAGATAGCCCATTTGCCGTCCGCCTTCCTAATTTATGTATATTTTGTTATACAAGTGTTATACTGATATGAACTGCGCTTGGCAGCTTCAACCAATTTAGACTGTTGACGTGACAAGCATCAATTCATTCATGTTCATATATTATACACATAGGAAATTAATTTAAGGTTCAAACCGCGTCAAATTATGTATTATTACATGGAACATTTGCAAGGTTAACTAATCGAATAATAAAACAACTCATGGTAAGAAATACATACATATATTGTTTTACTAGCTGACATAGAGACCTTGGTGGTAGGGCTTTGTGCAAGCCTGTCTGGGTAGGTACCACCCACTCATCAGATATTCTACCGCCAAATAACAGTACTCTGTATTGTTGTGTTCCGGTTAGAAGGGTGCCTGAACCAGTGTAATCACAGGCACAAGGAACATAACATCTTAGTTCCCGAGGTTGGTGGCGCATAGGTGATGTGAGGAATGGTTAATATTTCTTACAGCGCCTTTGTCTATGGGCGGTGGGGACCACTTACCATCAGGTGGCCCATATGCTCGTCTGCCAAACAATGCCATATAAAAATACAAAAATAAGGTAACCTGTTTATACAATATATAAAATTTTATCGCGTGAACGGCTGGACAAAGTTCACTAAGTGTTTTTTGTGGTATTCTTTATTTTCAGGAGTTTCTTATGAAAGAAAACATTAAGAAAGTTTCGCGGAACATCAGAAAATTTGAGTTTTTTTTATTGTGGCTTTTATTAGGTCCTTACATATGAAATCAGCGTTTTGTCGTATTGATCTAAAATATCTTCTCTTTGGTTTAGTGAATGAGTCCGACATTTAAATGTATAAATTCATTTATCTGGTACATTTCAGTTTCAAGAGCAGTCATTCATTTGTTTTTTCCTCATTATTTTTTCTTCGAATATGCTTATTGCCGCACAGTACAGAAACAAAAACAACTCAAAGGATTAAAGATGTGTACGGCGCAGGTGTCGCAAAAGAAAGCACGGTACGTTTTTAGTTTCAACGTTTTCGTTCTGGAAATTTCGACCATCAGAACCAACCCCGTGGACGGCCTGAGATCAAAGTGGAAAATGAAGAATTAAAGGCTATTGTGGAAGCAGATCCACCACAAAGCACTTCAGAGATAGCTGCAGGCTTCGATGTAAGTGATAAAACTGTATTAATCCACTTAAAGCAAATCGGGAAAGTAAAAAAACTTGAACGAAGGGTACCTCATGAATTTAGTAAATCGAACTTGCAAACACGCGTCGACTGCTGTGTTACTTTGCTTAACCGACACAATAATGAAGGGATTTTAAATCGAATCATTACTTGTGATAAAAAGTGGATACTGCACGATAATCGGAAGCGCTTGTCGCAATGACTGAACCCTGGAGACCCAGCCAGATCCTGCCCTAAACGAAAATTGACTCAGAAAAACTTACTTGTGAGTGTTTTGTGGACAAATGCCGCGTCGATGTCGTTCACTACAGATTTCTTAAATCTGGCCAAACGATTACGGCAGAAATTTAATGTCAGCAACAACAAACATGAAGGAAGAACTAACTGCTAAGCAACCGAGATTGGTCAATCGCTCTAGGCCACTGCTGCTTCACGACAACGCAAGACCACGCACTGCACAATAAGCAATCTCTAAGTTAGATGAGCCACAATTGGAATTTCTGCAACATCCACCGTACGCCCCGGACCTTGCTCCAACAGATTAGAATTTTTTCCGGAATTTGGAGAACTCATTACAAGGAAAAAAAATCAAATCCGATGCGGCAGTCCCAACCGCCTTCAAAGAGTTTATTGATTCTCACCCCGATTGTTTATTAAAATAAGTATCAGGTAACCTATGAGATGACAAACGTGCGTAGATAACAACGACGTGCATAGAAAATAATTAAAACAGTTGCGTCGGTTGGAATTACATTGATGAAATAATTAATTTATCATTTCTTAGTGAATATTTTAATCGGCTAGCATTTGCAATGTTGATAATAAATCGCAAGGACAATTGTTAAGAATCTGTGGTATCAATCTTGAAAATTCATAATTTACAAATACGTAATACCAACATAACTCAAAATCAAAATATACTTTATTGAAGTAGGCTTTTATAAGCACTTTTGAATCGTCATTTAACAAACTATATTAAGTGAAGCTACCACCGGTTCGGAATGCAGATTCTACCGAGAAGAACCGGCAAGAAACTCAGTGGTTACTCTTTATAACTGTGCACACTATACGCGCCATAAAAAACTAAGAATGTTATATTGTATAAAGCATTAGGATAATAAATAATTTGCTTTGTTTTTTTTAAAATTTAGTATACCTATTTTAATTCAATTATCATTGTTAAGACAGGAAGACATCTGTATAGTCAGATAGCCAATAAATTAAAGAGGACAATTATATTCAGATTATAAATATAAACTTAAATTTTAATTATTGGTATAAATAATAGAAAGAAAGGAGCATTTTATTTCTCAATTCAGCGCTACAACAATTCTATATATATTTTCCATTTTAATTGAAAGAGTTTCACACGAAATACATCTTGGTACGATTTCGTTTTGACTACAACACGTGATCACGTCAGTTATCGAAACTCACTGCGAGCTGCGTGACCAAGGCAAATTATTTCACGTTGGTATTCGTGTGAAAGTTTTCAATATATCCGACGTTTTCCAAATAATATAAACGTTTGTTGGAAACATTTTTAGAAAACAAACTGAAAATAAATTAATATTAATTATACATTTTTAAAAACAAACAAAACTACTAGCCGATCATTGATCCTTCTTCTGAAGGCAATCCGATGAAGAATCAGGCCTGCTGACCATCAAAAAATGAAATGGTTCAAATTCAGCTTATAAGTTTTGACCGACACAAATTAACATTTTAAGTTGAATAAAAAATAATATTTCCCGATAACGGATAATATACTGATACGGTTTCTTATACGTTATTATCCTTTCTGGAATAAACGCAAGAGAGTGATGATTAATGATGAAAAATAATGTCTTTAAAGGAGGAAACTGCATCGTTTGCTTGAGGATTGCAACCCAAGACTAACCATCATCAGTCACTATATTATGCATTCGGCTAAATCTGTACTAATATTATAAATGCGAAAGTAACTCTGTATATTATATCTTAACACTTACACCGATATAAATTAAGATGAAATTTGCTATGAACATATTTTGAGCCCCGTAAAATGAGTTAGGTTACTTTTTTAATTTACTCGAGGGGATTTCTCGGTGACGATTTCTTTGCAAAGGTAAAGCTTTATGAATTCTGCGCAAGTAACCTCGCAGGTTTAGCTAGTATGATAATAATTGTGCAATGGATAAGCCATATTTCACTTTTAGAAAATGTTTTAAAGAAAACTCTAAACTCCGTCACTAAATATTAAACATTTAAGCGTACAAATCGAAGCCTTAAATTTATAAGGGGCTCTAAAAGAGGATGTCAGCGACAAATTGACCTAATAAATCCAAAAGTAGTTTATATGCAAGGATTGTTTTAAATAAACCTTAATATCCTTACTTAGTTTAACTGCCTTGTTGATCTATTAGCCAACTTGTACGACAACAGGTGACAAGGCAACGGATTCGAAAACAGAAAATAAAATTTTACTTTTTTGACAGATATCAGTATCTTTGGCAAGTCAAGATCTGATTTGACTTCCATCCATCTAACATATATTCCGACAAACAACAATTCTTAGTATTATTGTGTTCCGGTCTGAATGGTGTGTGAGCCAGTGTAACTACAGACACGAGGGATATAACGTTTTACTACTCTAGGTTGACATTCTATTAGATATATGAGGAATGAATTATATCTTCAAGTACCAAAGGCAGTGGTGACCAACAGATTACCTTGGCAGTATATCAATATGACATAAATAAAATTAACAAAGCATTAGATGAAAATAATAATAACGCAGAATAAATGTGCGCGTTTTAATTTAACAAAAAATTTACTGTTGTAGCCTAAGTTAGTCTTTATTACATCAGCTATCTGCCAGTAAAAGTCCCGTCAAAATCGGTCCAGCCGTTCCAGAGATTAGCCGGAACAAACAGACAGACAGACATACTAACAAAAATTGTAAAAGATGTTATTTTGGTACATGTACCTTATATACATACATACATATGCATTTAGTAAAAAGCGGTTATTTTAACATTACCAAAGTCAAAGTCAAAGTCAAAAATCTTTATTCAATATAGAAGTGTTTACTCACTTGCTTATTGATAGTCAAAAATTTACCACCGGTTCGGAATATAGCACCTCGGACCTGAGAAGAACCGGCGAAAGAAATTCAGCGGGATGTATTTTTTTTTACCATTTTGCATGTACAATCATAATTATATTATAGTTATTTGCAACAGCCAACAGACACACCAATTTTATTATATGTATAGATAAGACCTTGACATACTAAATATAACATAAGACGTTATGGTTCTGTGCCAAATTCGTCTACTCATAAATTATGCATCGGACTACTCTTCATAGATCGTAAAAAGACTCGATATTTTCTTTAGACTCGCCGAATAAATATAAAAAACTGTCCATACTATCCTGATATATAACAAACGAATACATCTTGTAGCTTGATATTGTACATTCTATATAAGATAAGGTAAACCTACGAACACAATTTCGGGTCGAGTATTCATAGTCTCACCGATACGTTTAATAGTTTTTACGTAATTGAAAAAACATCTTAACTACATATATTATGTAAGTTTATTACATAATATTTTATATATACATAATTTATTTATGAAGCATTTTTTTCAAAATATTTTTTTATATAATTTGATTAAAAGGCTTGTTTTTATTAAAGAGGAAAATAATGTACCATTAGATTCATAATTTTCAATTCCATTGTTCATTCTTTTTAATTAAGGTGAAATGATCTTGAATCGCGGTCCCGTCCGCCTGAACGGACTTTTAATTTGGTTTTAAAAATAGTTTAAATACTTTTATGACACGGAAGCATATTGACTGGGATTTTTGAGGTTTATTGTAAGCTTTTTGTAGGTTTTGATTGAAGAAACTTTCGAACTATAGAAAAAATTACAAAAACATTTATAAAATATATCAGATTTTCGGATTTTGAGCTCTGGAGAACTTATTTTATTGCTTTTGAATAAGGATAATAAAATAAAGGCAGGCAGGCACCGCTGAATTTACATGTGCTTAATTTACCATGTGGTGTTTATAATTCATCTCGTGCTCGGCGGTGAAGGAAAACATCGTGAGGAAACCTGCATGTGTCTAATTTCAAAGAAATTGCCATCTGCCACATGTGTATTCCAGCAAGCCGCATTGGAGCAGCGTGGTGGATTATGCTCCAAAACCTTCTCCTCAAAGGGAGAGGAGGCCTTAGCCCAGCAGTGGGAAATTTACAGGCTGCTAATGTAATAAAAAAAAACTGTCGCTATCGTAACGTGTAAGTTTCGTATCAATCGGATCAATAATTTCCATCTTGGAAAATAATCGAA
Organism: Vanessa atalanta; assembly: GCF_905147765.1. Classification (NCBI taxonomy): domain Eukaryota; kingdom Metazoa; phylum Arthropoda; class Insecta; order Lepidoptera; family Nymphalidae; genus Vanessa; species Vanessa atalanta. The sequence continues at coordinate 11,636,119 of NC_061880.1, read as the reverse complement.
CGAAACCCACCTTTAATTTTAATCTAAGTTACTTTAAAATATCACCGTAATTATTTTTTGTTAAACTACCTTAATTTTTAAGGTTAGTAATAGTAATATACTATGGGGTAATTACCTTCTAACAACCTTCAATACTATTACAGAAATTTATCGCTATTGAATAATTAATTGTGTCGTTGTTAGGCTTAGGTGTTAATGACTTAAATGGTCTCATAATAATTTTGATCGAATAATAGTCAAAGGTCGTAAGTGACGTATTCGATTTACTGAAATTTGTACTTAACGTATTTCAAATTAACATCGCTTTTTAAATGTACTAAATTGTATGTGTTGTGTACTTATTTTAATGTTGAAAATAAATTCAATTTTCAGTTATTTTAATGTATTGTTTGAACGTAATTTCTTACAGTGTATCTTTCTATTACTAGAGGAATATAAGCTTGTGTTAGCATATACACGAGGCAGGTTTAGTTCCGAAGGTTGCTCATTGGCGGTGTAAGTGATTATTAAAATTACTTACAACACCAGTGTAAGTGATACAGTGGCCTATACGCCAGTACCCGTTTAAAGTGTACAAAATCTTATTTTTTAAAATAGCAAGGCAGGAGGTTAAATAAATAGGCCTAGTATCTGGTGAAAATAACTCACCATAGCAAATTTGCACATGAAGATCGGGATGGCCTAGTATTTAGAACGCGTGCATTTTAACCGATGATTGCGGGTTCAAAACCAGGTAAGCACCGCTGAATTTTCATGTACTTCATTTCTGTTTATAATTCATCTCGTGCTCAGCGGTGAACGAAAACATAGTGAGGAAACCCGCATGTGTTTAATTACAATGTAAATTATGCCACATGTGTATTCCACCAACCCGCACTGGAGCAGCGTAGTACAGAATGCTCCAAACCTTCTCCTCAAAGGGAGAGGAGCCCTTAACCCAGCAGTGGGAAATTTACAGGCTGTTTATGTAATGTTAATGATCGGGATAGAACAAAATTGCTAATCTTTAAAGTAATAATATATTATATTAATAATAATAATAATGTAATTGCTAGGCGCGCTCTTATGAACCATTTATAGTACCTCGAATGCGTCTTCAACCAAACAAACTAAAATTGTATGTCCCTTATGCTTGCTAACCCTTTAGACTGAAATACAGCGATATGGTTTTATCCTTGTGGTTTAGTGGTAGGAGGTATAATTTATGAGTATTTTGGTTATAGGTATTCCAATCTCACGATCGTGGTATCCCACATAACTAACGTGTTACTGACGATGCGAGATTATATGATAGAATTATTTTTAACGAGAAAAAATATTTCAATAAATGTATTTTTTCATATGTAAAAAAACAGTAATCCCGCAAACTTGCGGGATACTCAAGATTGATGACCCCAGGTTTGGATTCGTTAGTTGGTACCAACCTAGATGAGTAAATCCCTTAACCACTGCTAATATTCGCCATGCCCTAAAACTTCGTTTATTTTACAGATTTATACATCTATATATAGATAATTATAATCATTAAAATTAACTCAAATTATTAAAAAAAATAACAAATACAGAAAACAAAAAAGATCTAAATATAGAAGGCTTGCCCTAAAATAAATTTAATTATGTTACTTTTGAACGAATAAATAAAGAGTCACGGTTTGAATAAATAAATACGCAGGTCATTGCCCTTAAGTCGCGATATGATTACATTGACTAATGATGATGTAAGAACATTTATTTGAAACCATTAAAGACGAGTCCGTCTTCACTTTATTTTTTGTTTTTTTTTCATATTTTAAGGATAAAAAAAGTACGCGAATATTTATTAAGCAACGTCATGAAGATAAGAAATACGCCTTACTACTTAAGTCCTTGCTCACGTAATCCGTCACTCCCGTCACTACTTCGTGATAGTCACGTAAATAACGACGCGCCGTTCTCTCATATTCACATAACACATGCGTGACGTCTTTTTGTATCTGAATTTAAGTTTATATGAATGCAAGATGTACTTTCATAATAGTAGCAGCTTGTAAATTTCCCACTGAGTTTCCCATTTGCAGAGATGCTTTAGAACATATTCACCCACCACCCACCGCCGTCGTGCACAAGATGATTTTTTAAAAACAATACACAAACTATTAAAACGCAACATCGTTCAAGACTAACGTGTTCTTTCTCTGACTATCTCCATAAATGTTTCCAATAACTTGCACATCTATACATATAATAAAATTGGAGTGTCTGTTTGTAATATTAAAATAACAACAAACAACAGCGTTTTACTAAATGCATCTGTATGTATACACGGTACATATACCTAAATAACATTTTTTACAATTTTTGTCTGTCTGTCTGTCTGTTTGTTCCGGCTAATCTCTGGAACGGATGGACCGATTTTGACGGGACTTTCACTGACAGATAGCTGATGTAATAAGAAGTAAATTAGGCTACTTTTTTTAGAATTATATGTAAAATAATAATAAAGTCGCGCCTTTTCATTAAATTCAAACGCGCACGAAGTCGCGGGCTAGTCAACTAGTATATATTATATTATGAAAATTATAACATTTAATATTCGATTTTTAGGTAAAAAAATACTCGTAAATAGGCAATGTCGTAAATCAAATGTAAGCTAAATTAAATTGAGAGCTTTTTTTTAATAATTTTTAGGTTTGCCTAACAATGTCGACAAGAATGATTTACAAGCAGAGTTTTTCTTCCTTTCTTTAAACTGTCGATAGACTATTTTTTGATTCTTCTCTCTTTCTTCAATCTTTACCTTTTTTACTTGTATACAGACTGGCAAATGACGGCGTCAGAGCTGACGCCCTACGGCGGATAAGATGGTAGGCTCCGCCGCTGACCGCCGGTGTAAAACACCTGGGAGGCTCGAGTAGCGAGCCCTCCCACTCCCTCCTAGCCAACGAGGCCACTCACATGGTCCGCCCTGACGCCGATCAGGGACGTACCAGGAGCAGCCCCGCGGCATCCCTCCAGCCAGTCTTAGCCGTGGCCGACGAGCAAGCTCAAGCCGGCATCAGTTGAGCCTCCTGCTCGTTTCCCAACACTGACATAAAAAAAAAAAAACTTATGTTAGTTAAATACAATTATGTTTGTATATAATATATCCTACCTGGACGTCAACAAGTAAATAACAACTATGAAAACTATTATATATTTTGTCGATTGTGTAGTTACATAAGCTCACTCACCCTTCAAGCCGGAACATATAAATACGATAGCGGTTTATCGGTACAATATCTTATGATGGGGTGGTACCCAAACGAGCAAAAAGTCCTTCAGCCAAGTAGTATATTATATTTTATTATTTTTTTACCACATATAACTTATAACAGGCAATAAAAGCAACATAGTATTATACAAAAGTTAATAATATTAGAATGTAATCTTATCTCATACAGGAAGAAACTTCATAACAAAATTACGCATGTAGTGCGAACTCTAACTGCGTAAAGAATGTATATTGAAGGATAATTTTATAGCTTATTATATTTTCAAATGTTAGCCGCAATAGTTTCTTCCATTAAATAAGCTAGGGAAGCTAAGTGTGACTTACAAATTTTTTTTATGATATCGGTAGGCGGACAAGAGACATATGGGTCACCTGATTTTAAGTAGTCACCACCGCCCATAGACAATGGCGCTGTAAGGAATATTAATCATCCAATACATCACCAATGTGCCATCAACCGTGGGAACTAAGATGTTATGTCCCTTGTGTCTGTAGTTACACTGGCTCACTCACGTTTTGAACCGTAACACAACAATACTGATCACTGCTGTTTGGCGGTAGATTATCTAATAAGTACATACCCCCCGGTATGTACCCCCCATTTGGGTACATACCCAGACAGGCTTGTACAAAGCCCTACCACCAAGTAATCATTGGCGTTATCACGTCATACTCATTAAATGTACAATAACAAGCTAAAAGTGTATTCGGAAGATCGTTAGATACGTATTAAGAAATTATTTGTTTTTTATAGTTATAATTTATGAGATGTCGAATTTGGCATAGGACCATAACGTCTTCTATTAGATTTAGTATGTCAAGGTCGTATGTTAGAATATAATTGAGGGTTAATATATCTATATTTATTACTACGCTATTATTATCTTAATCTAATTCTATGTATCTTTTATATGTCACAGATAGGCAGACTTTCAAATGAAATATACGCCAGTGCTGAAAGCCTGTTTTAATTTTTTTTTATTACTTTTATCTGTTTGATTTATAATTCTGTTAATTACGGCTTAAAAGATTACGGCTAAAATTTCACATCCATAACACAAAGGATGGAATTTATCATGTAAGATTTTATTATAAGCAGGGACAGGTGAACTTTAACAAAAGCATGTAAAAAAACACAAATTACCACGTATACGTTACATATGTATATCACCTCTACAGGAAAACTTCATAAGGATCTTTGCATATTCTAAATGGTAATTTACCACTGCATTAAAGCTGCCAGGTTGAATAACCTCCAAGACTTCATAAGAAGATAGATCAGCAACGGGATATTTGCTGGAAGCTATTGTTTTCTATTAAACCTATTAGAAATTTATATTTAAGAAGGAACCGTGAGCAGTAAAATGTTGGAACTCATTTTGCTCTAGAGCGTTGGCTGTGTAGTGACATAACATCGTCTAACAACAGTAGGAGTAATCTAGAAGAAGAAGCTCGAAAACACCGCTGAACACGAGCGTTAAATAACAGAATATGACATGCAATATTGATCATAATAATTATGAAATTTATAGGAAACATGTGTCAAAATGGCGTGTCATCTTAATTAGGTTGTCAACTTTTGACAATTGATATGTGGATTCTTACAGAATCGCACCTATGTCTGCTAACATATGTTTAAAATTACAACAACAATAATAAAATAAAGTTAATTAAATTACAATCAACTTTATTTTATTTTTGTTAAATTAAATGTTGATAAATATTTTTCGTCTATAAATTGTTCTGTTTCATAAAATATATTTATATTTTTTTTTATTGTAATATGAGTAGAAGTGATATCCTGATTGTAAATGGCCAGCGTCACATAAACAACAAGTAACATGGAGGAATTTTCCAGCCTTGAAAAACATGTACACTCGAATTTTGAACATTCCCATGTCCATCTTTATCTAATATTATAAATACATTTATTACGTCTTAACTACTCGACCATACGGAAATTTTGAATACATATTGTCAGGGGTAGATAAAGTGTTAATGTTAACTATTACCTGCCCCCATCCCCTCCTCATACGCGGGCGAAGTTGCTGGCAGAAACTTAGTATTATAAGGACGCGAACAAGCAAGCTAAACTAAGACGAGGATGTTCTATAAACCTGATGCTGCTTTGTGAGTCAAATATAGCGAAATCGCTTCGTTGTAATTATCTCGCTTAGCACACATCTGGGCCTAGCTTTACATTCGGTACTGAGTCGTATTACACTTAAATATACATATTTAAGTCTTGAATCTTTATAATAGCGCGTGTACTTAAAAAAAAGTTTAGTTAAAATAATGATGATGTCGTAAAGACCAAGTTTACGTGGGTCAGTTTCAAGGCCAGCCAACTATGAAGGGCATATTATACACACACAATACACATACAGTGCACAAGTGTATGCGTGTGTGTTCAACTTTAAGGCTGTTACTGAGAAATTTCCTATAGAAAAATCTAATAACTTTTTATTGGCCTGACCTGAGGTTTTAATACAGAGCCTCGGAATACACGGCTATAGATCAAGCCACAAAACCAACGAGGCATTAAATAAAAAACACTATTAATGCAAATAAAAAACAAGCAATAAACGCAAAAAAATTTACAAAGAGGAACTATGTATGAAAAGCTAGCTCATATAAAGAGCATGCTTATAAAAACACAGAACATGCTTTTATAAAAATGTTTGTTTAAAAACATCCAAGAAGTAAAAAATAATTTAGTCAGATAACATAAAATTTTAATGAAAAATTTGATAAACATAAAATGAATTTCGTAACTCAAATATAATCATTCGATCAATCTAATATAATTATCACGTTTGAGTATAAAATCAAAATCCGCAAATGTTATTATAAATATTCACTGAAATGGAAATATTCAACGTTCCCCTCTACCGATTAAATTATTTTATTATTCGTTATTTTAATAAGGGCTCTTTTGATATCTGGATTTAAACTACCAGCAAATGACATAAGCTTAAGTAGGGAGTAGAGAAATAATTTTCGGTTACAATATTTCTTAATCACCAAAAAATTGCCTCTATTTTTTTTATAATATTCGTTGGCAGAATGGTCGTGGTAAGAAATGCGTTAGTGGGGTCTCTGTACCGAAAACACGGAGTGGATAATGCTGATTTTATAGTGGGTATTCCGGGAAGGCACTGGCGAGCCCCAGATACTTCCCCTGGCCCACATCATGTGGGGGAAACGAGTAAAGGTGTTTTTCAAGCGAAAAAAATAAAAAATAAAATCACCAATGCGTCACCAACATAAGGAACTAAGTTGTTATGTCCCTTGTGCCATAAGAGCGCGCGGAACTTTATAGAAAGCGAATGCAAATTCCCAGTAGTGCGACACGACGCGTCTTTTTGTTAGTACATCAAAAGTGCTGTCCCTTCAATTATTAATCAGTGACGTGAACAAAAATACGTGTCCTTTCGCACTACCGAAAATTTGTATTTTGAATTTAGAATATACATTTGCGCTCCGCGTTTTACAATCTGAGCTTGTAATGTGATATTAAAATGTTTTCCTACGATAATGCACAACCATGCTTCGAACTTCGAACTACATTTAACTTTTCTGAATGCAATTTATCGGTCGTTAATTTACGCGCGTGGGTGAGTAGCATGTGCGTCCCGAGCTGTTCTTTGTCGACAACTGTGAGTAACTCATATTAAATAAGTAAATAATTTATGGACACAATAAAACAATTTACGCAATTCATTTTTGCAATAATCACAATGACAATACTTTTATTATTATTATTATTATTTTTTTATGTTATAGGGGGCAAACGAGCAGGAGGCTCACCTGATGGAAAGTGATTACCACCGCCCATGGACATCTGCAACACCAGGGGGGTTACAGGTGCGTTGCCGGCCTTTAAGAAATATGTACGCTCTTTTCTTGAAGGTTCCCAAGTCGTATCGGTTCGGAAAAACCGCCGGCGAAAGCTGGTTCCACAGAGTGGTCGTGCGAGGCAGAAAATGCCTTAAAAATCGCGCTGTTGTGGATTTACGGACATCTAGGTGCACCGCACCACTTGCGGCTGAAATTTAGAATTTTGTCGAGATGTCCGAAGGTGAATTTCAGCTGCCGGGATTAATCCAAACAATTCCTGGGAACACTCCTCATGGAAAATTCGGTAGAAGATGCAGAGTGATCCAACGCAATCTCTACGTCCAAAGCCAAAGGATCGAGCAAATCAGAAAGGGCTTGATCGACGATAATTCGAGCTGCTCTACGTTGGATACGGTCAAATGGAAGGAGCTGGTACTGGGGAGCACCCGCAAAGAGGTGAAAACAGTACTCCATGTGAGGCCGAATTTGCGCCTTGTATAGTCTTATGCGATGGGCCGACGTGAAATACTGTCTTTCCTTGCTGAGTACACCAAGCTTTTTTGATGCCAATTTGACTTTGCCTTCCAGTTGACCACGGAACTGAACGAGGCTCGAAACATCAACGCCAAGTATTCCGATACTAGCTGTGGCGGCTAATGGAATGTTCTCGAATCGTGGAGATACGACGAATGGTGTTTTTTTGGCGGTTAACGCGCAAACTTGCGTCTTTTTGGTCTTTTCGTCATTTATATTTTAACACCAATTTACATTATATAAAATCAACGAACAATAACGCTCTTTTATTACCTAGATTTGAAATTCCTTGGTGTTATTAATATAATATAATTATATTATGTATTCAAAACCTACCAATTTGTTTGTTATACAATTTATGCTTCACAGTTAGCTTTAATTAAAATAGCTTTGAATTTCGTGCCCGATATGTAGAATCTACATTCAGAACCAAGAATCTATATCCAGAAGCAAGTGTGCTCGTCTTTCTTATAGACGTTATTTATAACCTATGTAGCCTACCTACAGAGGTTATAAGTAACCATAAATAACAGTAAAATATCAGCTCGAAAAGGATGCACTCAAACTGCACAACAATTTATTTTTCACTATCACACTTTGCTTCGGGGACGTTAGGTTTAATTATAATTAAAGACACTTAATACTTTTATAATATAGGTGTTTATTTGACAGCACACCTTTCTTGCTCGTATCTAGCCAAACGAATGGCTGGTTGTCCGACTTTAACTATAAGCTTAATTTCGACTCAAAATAAAAACCATATTATTGATCAAAATAAATATTTAAATCTAAACGGAAAGAAGGTTTGTGATTTGTTAAAATATTGAATATTTACGCTTTATTAAACAATGTATGTAAATCGAAATGTCTAAAGTCGGTAACAAAGACAAGACAATAATAATATTACTTAAATATTTAAAAGAAATACTTTTAGATACATATATTATTTTAGCAATGGATTTACTTAACACTTGAATTAAGTCAGCAAAAATTATACAGCCTGCTTTAATATTATCAAAGGTTTCTTAATTAAGGATCTGCGACGTTCATAACTTTAATAATTCTTTGCTTCTACTCGCGTACCCGACGGGTATTGTTTCTCAAAACACACTCAATGCCAATTATGAGTAGATAAACAAAACTTTGCCTATAAAATTATACTTAAGGATTTAGACTAGGCAGTTAAATCAATATATAATTAGTTCATTTGACCTAAAATACCATTATGCAATCCAATATGTAATGAAGGAATAATATTACCATCATTAAAAAAGCAATAACGGTAAAATGGTACGAAAAGTGTTCTTATTTTTTTTTTAGCATTAGCAGCCCGTAAATGTCCCACTGCTGGGATAAAGGCCTCCTCTCCTTTGAGGAGAAGGTTTAGAGCATATTCCACCACTCTGCTCCAATGCGGGTTAGCGGAATACACATGTGGCAGAATTTCGTTGAAATTAGACACATGCAGGTTTCCTCACGATGTTTTCCTTCACCGCCGAGCACGAGATGAATTATAAACACAAATTAAGCACATGATTTCAGTGGTGCCTGCCTGGGTTTGAACCCGAAATTATCGGTTAAGATGCACGCGTTCTAACCACTGGGCCATCTCGACTCTATCGTTCTTATTATTATATTATATTAATCATTTTAATTTAACTTGTAAATACATATTGTTATATGTTTGTATAGTCCATACTTTTCGATTTTCTTTATCGATTTTTCGTAATTTCCGAAGTAAAGGGACCATTTGAAAACCAATCCTTTGTTTCGACTCGACTGTTATATACTGAGCTGATTATTTTTGCCATACAACATTATTAGTGAATACTTGGTTGGAAGGCTTTATGACAACTCGTCTCGGTAGATACCACCCACTCATTATATATCAATCTGATGAAAAATAAAACTCTCATAGTGTCATAGCTCAGTTCACTTGTTATCTAAGTTCCAAAGATTGGTGGCGCGTTCTCGGTGTTGGTAATGGTTTAAATTTCATATGACACCAATGTGTGTGTACAGTGATGAACACATATCAGGTGGACCGATAGCATTCTTGCCATCATTCTATGCGTTCATAATTTCAACAGTAACTATGTCACTACATACATAGTATAAAACAAATTCACTTCCCTCTGTCTGGCTGTCTGTCCTGTGTATGCTTAGATCTTTAAAACTACGCAACGGATTTTGTTGCGTTTTTTTTATAGATACAGTGTTTCAAGAGGAAAGTTTAAATATATATAGATACATGCATAATATAAACACTGACTGACTGACTGACTGACTTTATAGATTTCTAATTTGATGTCATAAATAAACATCTATTTTTGCGATTACATTGCAAACGCTGGCTGAAATATTAATCTGAAATCTGTGTTCACTCGAAGCCTTAATGCAAATAATTCTTATGTAAATAAAATAATTTATTAATAAAATACAAAAAAAAATATGTAAAAATGTTTTATGCTCGTCATAAGTTTTCCTAATAAATAAATAAAACATCTAGTCTCATAAACGTCTCAAAGGCACTCATGTTTCTTCTTATATTTTCGCTGTAATAAGTGGAACGAAGCTAATTTCCTTTGAGCAATCTGAATCTCGTAATTAATTTGCATATTACAGTATATAAGCTTAGAGTTCATTTATCGGGTGTATTCAATAAAATTAACTAAAGAGACTTCGCTCTATTTCTGCTTTTATATCAACACAAAAGACACGAGAGTTGTTTTCAAATGTCTCTTAAAATGTTTAACTAACTATGAATGAATTAAAATGAATCTAATGATTCAACTCAACGCGTCTCTTATTAAACCTATGTCAAATGTGCGTCTGTCTGTCATAAAAGTATCATTAAAATCAAGAACTTATACAGAGTACATGTATGTCGCTATCTTTTTTTTTATATAGGACGTGCGACAAATGGTACATGATGTTAAGTGGTCACCACTCACCACCGCCCATAGATATGGCGCTGTAAGAACTATTGCTTACATTGCTAACGCGCTACCAACCTTGTGAACTAAGAAGTCATGTCCCTTGTGCCTGTAGTTACTGGCTCACTCATCCTTCGAATCGAAACACAACAATACTGAGTACTGCCATTTGGCGGTAGAATATCTGATGAGTGGACTGTACCTACCCAGTTCGGCTTGTACAAAGCCCTCCTACTATTAAATAAATCTAATAGAAGAACTTAAACAATAAAAACCAACGCAATAACAATCTTTATCATTAACCAAACTAGTCAAAAATAAATTAAAAATATAAATCAAAATATACGTCGTCGAATCGTTATTTCACAGAACTATAATAAGTAAAACTACCGCCAGTTCAGAATGTAGATTCTACCGAGAAGAATCGAGAAGAAACTCAGTAGTTACTCTTTTAAAAAATTTGAGGTACATTATGTTATTTAAATACCATTATATATATCCTGTCCGAAAGTCGACAAGTATTAACCCCCTAGCATTTTTGTGATCTATACATTCTTTTGTTGAATAATATTCTCTATTTTATAAGTATTTTTTTTTTCTTAACAAATTATTTGAATTACTGAATCGGCGGAATTTTATTATAGAAGCGTTGTTCACATTATTTCACAAACACAAGAAAAAGAAATTCATGTCCATTTTTTTACGGACCGTCCACATTTTTTATCATTATTTGTGATACAAAATAATTTGAGTAGGTATTTTATCAAACATCGTAAACGTATGAAAACTCTTTGATACTAACTTAAAACCCTTATAATGAGATAATTCTTGTTACAAACAGCAAATCGTCAGAAACGAGTGCCTTCGTTTTCCGATACCACTTTTACAGTACCAGTACTGTAAATCAATCAACTCAAAAGAAACAAAAGCTACTCAAAGTTCGTTTATATGACAATAAAATACAAAATTTAAATATTCTTATTTATTATTAAGCTTAGAGCAGAACTTCTAAATTGTAATGGCGCTAGATTGAATTGAACGTAATTATACCACCGGTTCGGAATAAACTCAACCATGTTGCTTTTTCCTGAAATAAAATACATAATAAACTATATTTATTTTACTACCAAACAATTATACTTTGTATTAGTGAATTCGAGTTTAAAGGAGGAGCAAACCAGTATACATAGTAATGAAGGGGACGTCCCTTTTATTACTTTGTATACTGATTCCCTGGTCTGGTCTGGTCTGTATACTGGTCGGATTGTTGGTGGATTGTTGTTGTATTTCTTACAGCACCATATCTATGTACGACGCTGACTATTTACCTTCAGGTGGCCCTTTTTCCCTACCTACCTATATCATATATACATTTGTAATAAGACATATATGGTAATGATTTATTATCATAATATTAATGTTAAAGCAGAAAATTTTAAATTAATCCCAACATACCCAAATGCGCTCCGGAAATTTTAATGCGTGAATCGTACTTGATAAATTTTAAATAACCTTATACAATAACGCGTACGTATCTATGAAACGTACTATGAAACAGTTTCTGTAAGTACAGTTCCACTAAATCTTAGAGACGTTGTAAAACAGTGTCTTGTCGTAAATAATTCATTCACTCTTAGCAAATGTATTAATAAATCCCAAAGTAAAATAGAATCAGGAACCATAAAACATGTTTACGGGATTTACCAGATTGCTAAAGTAATTTGTTAGAGGAAATTTCTTATGTGCTTGTGTAATAGTAGTTATTCTGTTTGTAATATCAAATAACATCAAGTAATATCAAATAATATCAATATCAAATAGCATTTTAAATTATATACGGTACTCATAATAAAAAAAAAACTATTTCTAAATTTTTTGACTGTGCTGTCTGCTTGTCCCAGCTCTTCAAAAATTATGTACTTATTTTGGCGGGACTTTAACTGGGAGATAACTGATGTTATGAGGAGTAAATAAGCCTACTCTATTTCAGAAAAAATATTAGGGTTAAATTAGGGTCTCGCGCAAAAAAAATCAAAGCAATGATATTCTTAAAAAAATCCGATTCAAATTACACGTGGACAAGTTCGCGGGACACGGGCCCGTTGGTTTAATGGCTAGATAAGACCATAGATTCCGAGGTTCTGGGTTAAATACCCCATGTCTGAACGATATAAAGTTATTGTGTTTTTCTGATCAAAAATTGTCAGTAACAACTGATAATTTTTGAGTGTGTACTTCCGTGCCTCTGACAGCCCGTAAAGCCGTTGGTCCTGCGCCTGAAAGCTTATTATTCTGAATCATTGTTTTTCATTTTTAAATCCAAATCTAAATTGATTCTTCAGAAAAAAATATTTAAAAATACATTTCAAAACTCCATTTATTTTTTGGTATATTTTAGAACGGATTCAATAAATATTTACCAAAAAGTACCGGTGTGATTACAAAGCGGAGTTTGCTTTGAATCATGGATTTATGGTTTATACTATTACTCTTTTATATGGTAGCTATTGACGAGTTTTAGTGTTGACAATAAAAATGTTTTAAAAAAAAAGAGTAGAAAACCGAAACGTGCAAGTGTTTGCAACGCCAATATGCTTAGATTATTTATTATCTAGATTGAATGACGCGCTACAAAGGAACTAAAGCAAACGACCCAACTATATACATATTTTATTGGTGTGCGTGACAGCTACGCCTCGCACTTGCCAAACTTCATACAACGTTACTAGTGTGCGTGTACTTAGTGGCCTATAGTTGACTACTATTTTTTCAATAAATATTATTTACGAATTTTGTTTTTTTTTTTTTTATATAAACCTACGGTTACTTCTGACAACTGCTTGTAACTGAAAAGCAGCAGTGAAGTTTTACCTTTATGTAGAGCTAAATAGTATAATATACCAGTTTCTTGCGTCACAATGATTTGCAACTTTAAATTATAGTGATAACATTTGATGCATTAAAAATGTATTGTTTCATTTTATGTTTTTTAAAAACCAAAGCTTATTGAACATTTCATTTTATATTTATAGTGTAAATATAAATGATTTGCAAAGGTTCGTCTTGAGGAGTAAGTTTGGAACTTATTCCTCAATGTTGGGTCAATACGGAATGTTGATAAGCATTTGACAGAGTATCACCCAGCACATAATGATCATTATTCTTCTAAATCTTAGTTCCCAAGGTTGTCGGCGCATTAGCGATGTACACTACTCACTCTATGTATTTACACTCTTCTCACTAGTGTTCTTCTCACTAGATGTATTTACTACTCGTAAATATATTTATATATTACAGCATATAACAAAAATGCATGACAAAAGACGTCGTTTTAACTTGTTAGATAGTATGCATGGGCCAAATACTGTCAAATGATTTATATACGAAACCCTCGCCACACCAGTCTGACTCGCGCGTAACCAGTTTTTCTTTAACGTATGGCAAATTTTATGCTTTGTTAAAAGTCAACAAACAATAGATCTAATCAAATAAATAGGTATAGGTATTACTTAATTTATAAGCTCTTTATTAGTTGATGTGTTGATTGACTCAAATAATCTTGAAACGACTGTTTCTTCGTACAAAATATTTTCCTAGCGGAACGAAAGTCTCATAATTTATCAGTGCGGAACGTCTGCAGAAATTAAAGAACATTTGGTGCTGTCATCCCAATTAAGGTCTAATCCATCATTGCGCTTTGCTCATTTTATTTACACAGAGATTACCCACGAGTTCATCATTAATCTAATTCCAACTGCCGAATAATCTTCGGATCATTTAGCTTAAGATTTAGTAATATATGAGAATAAGAATATAGAAATATATAGGCATGTTCGTATATTAATTTATAATTAAAGTTTCATATATCAGAAGTTTTATACAAGCTTATTAATTGACTTTTGTATGTTCGTTAGCAAAGTTATTACATCCTTCTTGGAACACGGTATTCGTTTCTATAATAAGATTCTACAATAAATGTGCGTTTTAAAGCTATTAAAAAAAATAAGGATAATATTCCTCAATAAAAGACTAGATAAAAGATAAAAAAGCGTGGATTTCGTGTTTATTTATTTCGATGGTTGGATTGGATTTCGTGGTTTTTTAAATCTAACCTTGATTGCACTAATGTGGTATCAAAATTGCCTCCCACCACATTATTACAGTAGAAAATAGTGAGTGTAAGTATATACACCTTATGATATCTCCAGCCCCGTTGGCGATAGGCCTTCGTGTCCAGAAATCTGGCAGGTCATCTTTCTTCTAAGTATTTTAGCGAAAGGGCGTTTATTTATTTATCTGTTTATTATACTTATATATACTAAATATTCTTCCAAATTTTGTTTTCACGCTGTCAGGGCTGCAGTAAAGTTTTAGGGCACCTAACTTGCCTGTTTGCCTCCCTTTCTCAAACATCGTAAAAGCGGCGAACGAGAACTACTATAGCTAAAGTTTTTTATAACTTACAAAAGCAACAAATTATTAAAATCATATCATAAATGATGAGCATATCGTATTAATAGATTTATACAGTTCTACAGAAAATATTTGGTAAATAAAAACAATTTAAAAATGTAAATAAAAAAATGTAATGATCTTATCATTACGAGGGCTCAGCGAGGCCTGCTGGTTCATTTTCAAATAATTTTCACGGAATGGACGCTAGGCAGCCGACAAGTAATTAATAATAACAACATTCATAAAACGAAATGTGCTCAACGTATACAGTTAGTATTTGTTACTTAAGTCATAACAATTCCAAAGAATGGCTCGAGCAAATTGGAATTTCTCTCTTTCGCGTTTAATTGAGATCCCTCGGTCGGAACGTTAAAGTTAAATACAAGTTAATAAACGGAAACAAGATATTCATTTAATAAAATATCATCGAAATTGCAATTTCGCATAGACGACTTGATAGCCTTAAAGGATACAGTTGCGTCATAAATTATTTACAAAACTATATAACATTATTTACATAATAGCCAACCAGTTTAATTAGCCTTTTTATTAACAGCCTAGCCATTTTACTTAATGATATTAAGCTAATGCCTCTTCTCCTCGTCTCATCCAATTTTGCTTTAGAAGATGTTAACAATAAATTTGTTAATTTGATGTAATCGTCAACAATCATTGCATAGAGATAATAATTGTAACTTAAAACATCAATATTCTGACTCCAGATAGTAATGACGTCAATGTCAGTTCATAAAAAAAATACGATCTCCGTTTTTGTAACACGATACTAGATGGCGCTAAAGCACATCAGCTTCTATATCGTTCAAGCGATCGCCACGATAAATTGGTATGCATTCGAGAATATTCTAACGCAAGTCGTATCGGATAAATGTTTACAAAATATAAAGAGACATTGCAACACATCCCGGTAGAATATACATAAATACATATAACTGATATCAATTATAAAAAAACCTAGAATTTAATATTCAAATAGGATACATAAATATAATTGTAAGATAAATTCATGAAAAAGAGTAACTAAGGTAAGATAAAGTTATCTCATACTCTTTTCTTCGAGCTTATATTAGAAGGGTTCCCCGTAATTTTCACTCACTGGCACTATTTCCCGCCAATGTTTGTTTTTTTTTTTATAGTGCTGCCAACTTCAAAATCATAGCAACAAACCTACTAAGCTTACCGGCTATTCTCAATAAAACCGGTAGCATTACTTTAAAATTCACCGTTCTAATGAAATGACGAATTCGATTTTTTAATAATTTGCGGTAACCCAAGAGGTCGAGCGCTGTCCCTGTTTTTACCGATCTCTGCAAGTTTAATTTTATGTTAATTCAATTGAAACTCATCCAAGAATACTTAAGGAGAAATTTCATACTGTAGTTACAAAGTTAATTAAGAAGAACCAAGTTTACTTGAACAGGACGTTGAGTCAATTAAACAAGTCGATGAATCGATCAGTGATACAATATCTGGATCTGAATATTAATACGTGATAACTTGATGGTAGCGCTTTGTTATTTACTATGTGGCTGTATCTTATTCCCAAGGTTGATGACGCATTGGTGATGTACTTTTTATAACTCCAATTTCGACGAGCAATGGTCACTACTCAGCACCAGTTTGCCCATGTGCTCGTCCACCTGCCTTTAATATAATAAATCTCATCGAAAAGTTCCGTAATACAGTAAATTTCAAAATAGGGATGTTTTGGTCACAAGTGGTTCTAGTTTCAGTAATTTAGTTTAGAATATAAGAACAAATCCTGTTCATCGTACGCTGTGTAGCTTGAGAATCCTTTTCTAGGTAGATATAAGATGATAGTAAACAGGCATCTTCTTGTGTCAGTACTAGTAGGATTATGGTCAACCTGAAGCCGAAATAAAGATATTCCTTATAATATAAAAGTATGTTTAATTAATTAAATAATTTATTGACTAGCTTCTATGACATATCCTGAGATCCTGATTTAAAATCAAAGGCATGCTTTATGAGCACTTATTTTGAAGATTTTCTTCCCGTAATACGATCAAATCTGTCGTTTAAATATTCTCTGTCTGAACGTATCGGCGGTTGAATGTAAAACTACCAACGATACTGTTTGTAGATTCGATCGATAGGAACAGAGGAATAAAACATCACATCACATTTATAAATTTATTCAAAGTGATTAACTCCTCCTTTAAGCTTTAACAGAACAATACAAAGTTTTGACGTTCAGCGGTAGAATAAATATTAAATATCAGTTGCTCATACTTAATCACACTTACAAATATAATAGACATCTTTATTCAAAATCTAAGCTTGAAATCAGCAAATTCTATGCAAATGGTATAAACACACGCAACATAGGAAGTTTACACCAAACAATCCGATTCCGATCCCTTCAACAAATATAACTTCAAAGTTCTCGCCAAGCACAAGTTCTGTGGGCCTTCAAAGTTCAAATTTATAGTCCATAAAACATTTCAACAAGCTGTGAGGGTTTCAACGACATTTATTGGCAGTTATCCGAAACGGGTCAACCGATTGTAACAGATGCACGACTTCATTGCGGAAGTTAGTGTAAATATTTATTATTAATAAATATTACACAATTTAAATACATTCGTTTATCTCTTTGTAAATATATGTCGCAATATTAACAAGACCCTAAAATTTATTAATAATGAGTAAATTTTGTGAATAGTATTCAAATTAGGTACAGAAAAATGCCCAATACGGTAAAAATCTGGTTTTTGTAATATATTCCGATCATGGCTTTAATAAACGGTTTCGGTTTGAATGTGGTATTTCGTTCTAATGCAATATCATAAGCTGCTATTAAATAATTATAAAACGTGCTACGCATTTAAGATAACGAGAATGATAATCAAAATTAATTTTGTTATTTTCATTTGTAAATAAACGTGAATATTAACAATACTGGTATTTGTTTATTTAGGCAAATGTCGACTACAACCGACAGTCAGACAGTTAGTTTGTCAGACAGATCCAGTCCTATGTATAGAACAATACAATTAAAAAAACGTATGAGTGATTATACCTATGTATACATCAGTGATTCATTTAGTAACCAAATGAGTACAGTAAATTAAAATATCCTTAAAAATAAATTCCCATTATAATTAATATGGACGATTTAGACACACCGCATAAAATATGGATGGTTAGATAAGTCTTCTCTCTTTTTTCCTGTTCGATAAAATTCCATATAAACCCTATAGCAACAAGTTTGACGAGATCGATAATATTTGCATGATACCACTTGGATGATGTTCCTTGATTTAAATGTGTTCAATTTAGTTGTAAATAGCAACAATGAATAGACTATTAATCAGAAGAAGAACGTAATATCAGGGATATCACTCCTGTGACTTTGCTTTCCCTTTAGTCTAGGTCCTAGACTTTAGGCGATCGCTTTGGTTGTATTACTATATCTTCCGCAACATATTAAATTCACATATCAATTAGCAATTACAATGGTCAGTATGGTCTGTTATGTTTTGGCAAGCACTAATCATTTTCTCTAGTCATTTTCTAATTTTTTTACGTTTTCTATAATACGTCCACTGAAAAGGTTGTCAAACGCTATACAGTCTTGAAATTAAAACCCATGCCATAACAAATACTTTGCAAATCTCCTCGGACTGCAATCCACTCGTTTCTTCTCAGTATCACAAAAATGTTCCTCATTCTGGGTGAACTCTTCAATAAGCTGAAATAGATTGTATGTATTATTCTTTTATGTTTTTTTTTTATAGATAATAGAATACAAATTACCAAAACTTTCTACCTCTTTAATTTTATCATCATCAGTCGTATTGTTTCAACCGAACGTTTCAAGCAAAACTTATCTTTCCTCCTTTTCGAAGTTCGTTTCTTTTTTTATTTTTTAAGAATAGAAAGAGTTAATATTTAACATAGGAAAAAGTAAAATTTAAAATAAACATAAGTACGATTTATCCAAAGTTTTATTTCAAAATTTTCAACAAAAAAACAACGTAATTTTTTTTTTCGAAAGAGACCTAAATTTTCACATTAAAACGACATGCTCGATTTAAGTATCAAAGCCTGAAAATTTCCCATAGCTTGGCTTGGCCTCCTCTCCCTTTAATGAGGTTTGGAACTTATTCCACCACGCTGCTCCAATGCGGATTGGTGGAAACACATGTGGCAGAATTTCGTTGAAATTAGACACATGTAGGTTTCCTAGCGATGTTTTCCTTCACCACCGAGCACGAGATGAATTATAAACACAAATTAAGTACATACAATTTCAGTGGTTGCCTGGGTATGAACCCGCAATTATCAGTTAGGACACGCGTTCTAACCACTGGGCCATCTTGGCATATGCTTTAAGTAAGCATATACATATATATATTTTATTATTGTCGTCCTAAGTTTAGGCGTGTAGGATTGCTTATCTGAAGTTAACGTAAAAATCATTCATTTATTTATTACGTAACTTATATTTTTGATTCTCACCGATATGACTGAAAGAAACCTGCATTTGAAAGAATAGTATACGAAAAATAACTAAGCAGAAAAACAAATTGATTTCAAAAGTAGGTTTAACATAAATTTGTATTAAAAAATAATTTTATGTCGTATAAAATATCAAAACGTTTGTACTACAAGTGAGTTTGTTTGAGTTGAAGTGATATTACCGGGTTAGGTAAATAAACACATGATCGAACACGTAGCATGACATCATACGTTACTACACGCCTCAAAGCGTCTGTTAAATCATCCGTAGAGGCGCTTACAGCACTTTCTATTGTAAATATTTAACGTACGCAATAATATATAATAACAACAATTTGACTATAACATTTAATATGTTTCCAATTATCGCTTTATAATAGAGTCCAATTTTCGTAACATTCAATCATTTCCTCCTAACCGGTTTTGCACGAATAATACAGATTATATAAAATCCTGCTATCTTATAAATCCTCCTTATTTATTTATCCTTCCTTATTTAAAAATCCTCCTGAATAAAAAATCTAATTAAATCCTCCTTATTTATAAATCCTCCTGAATAAAAAAAGATTATTTAAAATACTGCTGGGAATATATCCAATCATTAAAAAGTAGTAAAATTATCTAAATATAATTGTAATTCGTTAGTTATTTATTATCTGTTATAGACTCTGTGCCGAATTTTATAATAATTACGTAAAGTTTATTTATTAGATATATAATACAAATAACTTAATACAGATAACAATACAACAAGTTACCATTAGATCGTAAATTATTTATACACAACTAAACGAAGGAAAAATTTGCTCAAATCCGTCTGTGTAGGTTACAGCGGTAAACAGCAATACGTAGTCTTATTGTATTCCGATTTGAAGGTTGAGTGAGCCAGTGTAACTGCTTGGAGTTACTACGAGGGATAGAACATCTTAGCTTCAAAGGTTGGTGGAGCATTAGTGTGATGTAAGGAACGGTTTATATTTCGTACAGCGCCAATGTCTATGGGCGGTGGTGACCACTTTCTATCAGATGGCTATTTTTCCCGTCCGCCTATCATAAAACATAAAAATAGCTCGATTACCGTGTAGAGCTATTCTGTAACAAGAAACTCGAATGTCACCGCAGACTACGAGCGTGAAATGACAGAATGTGATATACGACATAGACTATGATAATTACAAAATTTATAGAATACACGTATCATAATGGGGTATCATTGTAAGTCATACATTACATTAGCAGCCTGCTTCCCACTGCTGGGCTAAGGCCTCTTCCCTTTGAGGAGAAGATTTGGAGCACATTCCACCACGCTGCTGCAATGGCAGAATTTCATTGAAATTAGACACATGCAGGTTTCCTCACGATGTTTTCCTTCACCGCCGAGCACGAAATGAATTATAAACACAAATTAAGCACATGTAATTCAGTGGTGCTTGAACCCGAAATCATCGGTTAAGATGCACGCGTTCTATCCACTGGGCCATCTCGGCTCTTCACTGTAAGTCAGCTGTCAATATTTCAGGATTGAGATACGAAATGAATTCTTACAGAATCGCACTTCTGTCCCTCATTTTGGATTTAATTCTACGCATAAATCTCCATGTTTTCCTTCAATGCCGTATTCAGATCGAAATGAATGAAACAAACTAAACTCATAACCACCATTGCTTGATCGTATTCAAACTCTAGATCTTCGATTAAGATTGATTTGTAATTGATCAACCGAGCCATCTCGATACAAGTGCTGTAATCAATCAAAAAGCCATTACTTGAAAACATTATAGGACGAAGGATAAATTTAAGGTTAACTGGATAGTATTTCTATATGTAGATATTCTTGTGTCTATCGTCTATCTTGTGTACATTGGTCCCGATTGAAAAGTTTTAATGACAATTTTTACAAACAAAAAACGTTTAACATTCATATAATTCCGACTGCAATAAGGACTATTCTAGCGTGACAAATAAAATAAAGTTTCCTTTTGTGATCTTTTCCGTGTGGTTACTAACTCACATATATAAGAGAGATATATAACGCTTTTAGGGACTTCTCGGATCTAACAAAGTTTCAAACTAGTTAAAAAGTAATAATTGTCTATGGGATCATCTTAATATATTTGATTAGTTCTATATTGTTTGACGGAAAACCAGAGGGTTATGTACGAGGAGGGCCAACCTCGAAAGTAATTAAATACACATATAGAATTTTAAGGAAAAAACAAGACATTAATTTTCTTTCTTAACGAAACTTTTATTTCTTCGTATACGTGTTTCGCGGTCTTGTGTCAAAGTTTTAAAAGGGCGGAAAAATGTACTTCAGTCAATCGAAGTTGTTTGTAAACAGCAGTTTAACCAGGAAAAAATTGCTCCAACATTTATGTTAGCTTAGATAAAGCCCAATAGAGAGAAGTGCCATTATCAATATCTATGGTGGTGACTATTTACCATAAAATGGCCAATTTTACCTACTATGTAAAATAAATAAAAACTCGCTTAACATTACACTATGAGAATTAACTTTAGGACAACTATGGAACAAATTTAAAACATAATTTCGAGACGAAAAATTTTCAAGTATTTGTTACAATATTGCCTTACAAACTTAACAGTCCATGACCATACTGAAACTATCGACTGTATAAAGTAAAACATAATATATAAATAATAATAAATTAATAATTAAATGAGCCGAGATGGCCCAGTGGTTAGAACGCGTGCATCTTAACCGATGGTTACGGGTTCAAACCCAGGCAAGCACCAAAGAATTTTCATGTGCTTAATTTGCGTTTATAATTCATCTCGTGCTCGGCGGTGAAGGAAAACATCGAGAAGAAACCTGCATGTGTCTAATTTCAACGAAAATCTGCCACATGTGTATCCACCAACCCGCATTGGAGTAGCGTGGTGGAATGCATATTCCACCACGCTACTCCAATGCAACAATGGTTTGGAGCATTCCAAACCTTCTCCTCGAAAGGAGAGGAGAACTTAGCCCAGCAGTGGGAAATTTACAGGCTGTTAATGTAAAAAATATGTAATAATTAAATTCACTTGATGGTATGGTTTTGTCCAAGCCCGTCTGGTTAGGTGGCACACACTCAGCATATAGAATGTATAAAATAGCGCAATGGATTTTTTTTTATCAATCCGAATATTTTTTTCATTAGACTAGAATAGAAAAGACATAATAAAACTAGCGACCCGTCCGGCATACAAGGATGCTGTAAATTATTTAAGACAAGAATGACATGTGCTAAATATAATTTATACCTCATAGCACTTAGGAATAGTGTGGCTTCTAACAGTGTTTTTTTTTTTTAGAATTCATTAGTTCCGGAGTTTACGATAAAAACAAACAAACAAATTATTCCTCTTTATAATATTAGTATAATATAAAAACTACAGAAAAACAATTAAATCCTTATCTTATATTCGAATAAAAAGTTACATTTAACATATTACTCTGTTACGAGCTTAGCCTTCTTTTTGTAGAGGTAATAAACTTTAAAAAAAAAATAACTCACTCTAGAAACGCCTGATAAAAACACCACGGCAATTTAACATTTACTTGTTTCATTTTTACAAGGCGTTTCTAACATGAACAAAATAAATTCATAAATGTTTTATTTTTTTCACTTTCGCAATAATTTAGTAAGCGTATAAAAAGAATAAGATTTTTATTAAAATGTTAATTGTTTATAAATTATAAAGCGTGAATAATATTAATTTTTTACAAGAGCTACGGAACCTTTAATCCGACGAATATGCTGATGTACCAAACTGATGGAAGCTCCCAGGCGATGCCACGAGTTTCCCGTATTGGCCAAGTTCCCCGTATCAGTCTTTCAATGCCCCATTGTTTTAATTTCTAATTTTATTAATTGTAAAATTATTTCTATCACTCTTTATTCCCACTTCGAGTAAAGCAGTCGTTAGTTATAAGACATTTATTGTATTCATATAATATTAATAAATCATTCATAATAATTCGTTTTTTTTTCGACTTCCTGACCGATGGTATATATAATTCTGACATTTCGTTTCTTAAAAACTTTAGTTTTTATTTCGCGCAAACAGCTTATCACGACATGGCTTATGTTGTTTATTCCTCAATCTAACCGTTCAGCATTTACGCGGAGCTGAATATAGGATCGAGTATGCGAATAAATCATCCTTATCTATCTGAAAGTACAGCCTCGTCTCCCATTCACAGCCTATTCCATGTAACACAGTATCGAACTGGATAAAGGTAATCGCGCATCTGAACAGCTCGCTTTCATATTTACTCTGAAGTCGAAACAAAATATTATTCAAACCGATTCTTTTGAATAATCATTTAAAAAAAAACACTTTTAATCGCGAATGAAGCAACAGTTAATACAGGCAAGGTACTCATTTGTTAATTTATTCCACCGATAGAATTAAATACGCATACTTATAAAATTTAATATTATTTTAAATGTTGCACTGAAATCAAAGAATACTGACTCCTCACTAGTTTATCATATATTATATAAACTTTTATGGAGTGATGATTAATATTACTTATAGACCAAAAATAACCACTAAAAAAGGTAGGCTACCTTTTTTAAATAACAATGATAAAAATCGTGTCACCTTGGTTGTATTTATCACACGTGTTTTAGAAAGCGTCAAGTCTACGACGACCTTTACAAAATCATTGCTAAAGGTTTCCTCTTCAATATGCGGTTCACATCCCATACAAAACAGACTGATAAGTAAATCAAATTTATTCGTATGTACATCATGTTTAGGTTAAGAGCCTAGTTTTGTATTGTAGAGCATAATATTTTTATGAGAGCTCTTGACTTGGCGTTATTCTTCGTTTGGCTTCTATTTATATTAATTATTGTCACGGTCTCAGATAATAAGACACCAGATTCGCAACATTATAGTGAAGCCAGAAAAACGAATATTTAATCAAAAGCGTTTATATAATACGTTTGAGGAAACAGGATAAGAGAAAACAGGGAACTTGTATTCGCTTTTGATTTTGTATTCGCTTTTGTTGCTTCACTATAATGTTTCGACCGCTCCTCCTTCCTATTATTTTGTATTAGAGTTCAAGATAATCTGTAGAACCTATTTGATTATTTGGTTCATTTAAAAAGGCGCTTTTTCGATTTTTCGTCAAATTGATCAAATTTAACAACAATATTTGGAGAGGATCGGTAAATCCATACAGTTTTTGCAGTATGCAGCGTCGCACAGCTCTTACCTTCGTTGTTTTGTGAATTCGCAAATACTGAGACATGCATATATGTATGTATGTATGTGTGTTGTGTTTGTCAAATATAAATATGTAATATAAAAATATTTCTGAGCCAAGATCGCTTGATTTGAACCAAAAATTTCATTGATTTTTTTTTTTTAATTTAAAATTAATAAAGTTGGGTGTTTAAGGCCAACATAACGGAATATGAAATTGCCTTATGTTGTAATATTGGATCCTCCATTACTTTCATTATAGAAGTGTCATAAAAAAACCTTCAAACTCAAAAGTAGGGGCAACTGTAGTATTTTTGGATAGATTTTTATATTTCTAAAATTTACAATTTCATTTATACATAAACAGTTATATTAACTATAAAATGTTGAACTCTACGAGCATTCCGACACTGAGATGAGAGATCGCGTCACACAGACGCTCACTTTCGCTTTTATCTCCGCGAAACAGACAACACGATGAAATACTTCTTTCTATTTGTTACGTCGTAAAAAAATACTATCACGTTTTGCTAGACTTGTAATGAAACTATTGTTATTTGAAATGTTCGTTATCTATACTGATATTACAAACGCAAAATTTACTTTGTCTATTGGTATGTCTGTTACGTTTTTACGGCTAAACCAAGGACAACAGGCTAATCAAGGATATAGCTCTTAGGATATAGACATAACACGCTGAAAAGTAGTGTAAGCTATTTAATATATCTTGTACATAAATATGGCCATGATTTGACTATATTTATTAAAATAAATATAGTCAGTAAGAAGGGTTACAGATTTTAAATGCACTGTGTGAATAGATTAGTTCTCAGTTTGTTTTGGGCTTTAATGGCGAAAGTAATTTAAGGTAAGATTATTGTACTGATTAATACGAGTATGTTCATTGTATTAAGTTAAAATGTTTAAATGTGATTTGTAAAAATAAATATACTGTATGATATGTGTTCTGGTTTATTTTAATACAATAATAATAGTAAAACGTTAACACTTAACTTAACAGTTACCTATGGAACTGAATTTACATATGACGAGATAATTATTTTGTTATTAATAAACGCTTAACAACTTTGCTTCGTTTCCCTCCCATTATTATTGTACTTTATATTCTAATTTAGATAAAAAGTTAGTAATAAACAATTCAAAGGGTACTTTGCAGATTCATTTCTATTAAATCTCTTTTTTTTTAAGACGAACTCTTGCTACATAGTATTAACTATATGTTTTAAAGTTTTTCCGGTATCAACTACCGAGAGAAGGAGAATCATTGTAATTCAAATGAAGCCATTTCACGTACATCCACGCCTTAATCAACTCAACCCTCGCTTCCAGACAAATTCGTAATTCTCTGTTCTTTTGGTCCATTTTGATGCCATACCCTAACAGTTTGCATTTTATATCATAGACCTTTAGTTATTTTTAGTTTTATTTATTTTTGGAAGACAAATAACCAAATAGATTATCTGATTATAAAGTCATTTTCTCGTTGACAACTTCAAAGGATAATCAAAGTAATACTTAGTATTGCATTAAGAAAAGTACATTAAATTGTCCTTAAGACTTAAGATAGATAGGTATATTATTGGTGTGAGTGAGTCTAGACACAAGGGAAGTGGAGTCATTATCCAAGGTGAATTTCGGCGAGTAAGAGAAAATGTATTCTGTCCCCAAATTTTGATTCTGATGATTTTCAGAGAAGCATTGGATCAGGTGGGTGTGGGAATATGACACACACACAGATTATTATCATTTGCATCTAAAATGGAAGTACTTCATATACATATAAATAAAGTTCAGTCTGTTAGTTCAACGTATGGCCTCAGAATCATTAATAAAAAAAAAAACAAATATATTACAGTTTGTAAAATAACATCTGCTATATTATACCATCCTTTCTTCTTTATAATGACACCCCCTACAAAAAGATAGCAAATACAAATATTTGGAATGCTGGGTCGAAGATAGGGGAGACCACAGCCTTGAAATAATATGCCGCATAGAACAAGCCCGTAATGCTTTCTTTAAGCTGAAGTCACTTCTATACAATAAAAAGCTGAACATCCAGCTACGAGCGAGATTAGCACGCTGTTATGTTTTCTCCATTCTCTTGTTCGGCGTTGAAGCTTGAATCCTCACAGAATCGAGCTGTAAAAATATTGAAGAAATACTAACGAATATATTCGAAATGTAGGTATCAGAAGAATGTCAAGGGAATCCTATAAATATATAAAAAACATAACGATGCTAGGTCGTATAAACAAAAAAGCAGAAGATTTGTATATCGTAAAGAAAAAGAAGCTTAAATATCTCAGCCATATAATGAGAGTCCAAAAATAAGAGCTACTATAACTCATCATACGGGGCAAGATTCAAGGAAGACACAGTGTGGGTCTAAGAAGAACGTCTTGGCTAAAAAACCTTTATGTATATAAAGGCACGCTCCATTTGCAGGTTGGTGCACACTTGTGCCGGAATTTCATTGAAATGAAATACACGCAGGTTTCCTTCCGATATTTTCTTTCATCGCTAAGCACGAGATGAATTATAAAACCAAATGAACTACATAAAAAATTTGCGGTGTTCACCTGCGTTTGAACTCACAATCATAAGTTAAGATGCACGCGTTCAAACCACTCAGCCAACTCGATGCTTTTTTGTTGTAAATTTGTAGACTAAATAAGTCTGTGAATACTTGATTCGATATCAATATAAACTACAGTAGCGATCTGCTTGTCGTTGATCGATTTTTCGATTTAATTTTCTCCTACAAATGCGTCGTTTTTCGCATTAATGCTCACGATAATATTATTAAATTTACAAGAACACATTATTCTCCATCTCTCTCGTTTCTATGTTGACCTATTTTGTCTCGCTTATATAAGATGGATGGTTAAACTTTTGATTGAAATATGAAAGGGAAGAATTAATTTGGTTTCCTTGAATTTCATTGCAAAATGGAAAAACGTTGCATGCAAGTAACTTGAGCCTGAATGTTGTAGTGCCTCTTCTATCAGTATTAGCAAGGCTGCTCTACGGTTAAGAAACATAATTTATATTTTCATTTAGTTTGTCAGTCGGGTTACATGTATAACGATGGCTTAAGAGCACAGCTTATATGTCCATGTAGCTCTCTGAGATGTATGAACGTAATATAAGAACGTTTATGTTAACTTATAATAATGTTAATTACATAATTAACATTATTATAAGTATATAAAAATAGTTACTGTATAAATCGCGTGGAATGGTGGCAGGAATGCTAGCAGCATTTCTCCGTTGAATCGCAATTCCGATCCTCTGGGCTAAAAACGAACCAGCCCTCCTGTCAATTAAATAATTAATTAATTATTTTAATAATTGTTACATATAATATATCAAAGTGATTTCAAAACGACTAAAAAAAATTCACAATAACAATCAATCAAATATGCTTTTAAAGTTATTGTTCCGTTGACTATAAAAATTTCGCGTACCACTTATCGCCGTACCTTAAGTCATAACAATTTTATTTCTGTGTTAAATTGAACACGTCTCAAATGTTCCTAACACGTTTACAGTCATACATAAGACTTACACGCCCAAACGCTATTGTTGGCACGTGTATGTGATGCCAATTGGCCCTTCGAAACTCAAAACGACTCTCGAACTAATGACAGTAAGGTTTCCTTCGTATTAGATCAAAGATATTCGCTTATTTTCACATAACAATAACATAAGATATCCTTGTATAGAAGTTATGACTTTGAAGAGATTTATTCCAGCCCACTTAATAAAAAAATATATATACAAACAAGTAAGTCACATACAATCATACAAAGTCTAAATTAAAATGTACAATAAAAATTATATGTACCTCTTTAGCTATTATATTACAAGAAATTACACAATTATGTATACATACGTTAACGTATGAACTAAGATAAGGACAGGAAGTGCTCTTTAAACTCTTTATTTAAAGTAATTGAAATGATAATATTGTAATAACTACACAGAGAAATATTTTTTAGTATAATTACATAAATATACATACTTCTCACCAGAGTTAAGGCTGAGAATATTATAACTAACTTGAGCCAATGAAATCCTTCTGTGGTTGAAATGATATATCACATTATATAGAATTGTAAATAATTTTGGATAGTTATCTATCTCACGAGATTGTAAACTGCTGAAATATTGTGAGCGGTTATTTAACTCGAAATAAAACGTCAAAACTTTCGATAGTTTATGATATTTCGATTAGATTAGAGTTTTTATAATTTAACTTTAATTGGTTTCGGTAAATTAGAATCTACCGAAAAGTAATGCGTTAAATTGGAAGCAGTATACGATTATTTTTACGGTTATTATTATTACGGTTCACAATATTTCGACAGTTCACAATCTCGCGAGATAGTTTATAATCTAACGGCTTACAATTTTATAGAAGCGTTCCTGTTATGTTACACAACAATAAACGATGCAAATATTCGTCTCTTATTCCAAATTATGTCTTAGTCCCATTTGCAGTACCTTAGACCGTAGTAGTGCAAAAATACTATTTAAATAGCTTAACACCCCGCCTTATTGTCTCCACTAATGACAGGAGGGCTGGTTTATTCTTGTCACCATTCCACGCGATCATGATGTACACAATACAATACTATTTTGTATTCTTATTTGTAAATAGTAAAGGCCTTAATCTTAATAATTCTTATGTAAGTACCCATTTATGGTATGTATAGCTAGGTAAAGAAAGTGTAATTATTTCATTTCGCATATAAGTTGCATATTACTTGAAAATCTTTAGGAAATTACAGCTTGAACAGCACAAAGACAAGCGACTTACTCTTGCCAACGTCTAATGGTCTTCTTGCACCAGAAGTGTAGGCTGTAGAGAGCACCTGCTTGTTTGTTTGAAATAGAGCCGTCAAAGAGACTACTAAAACACATCCTGTACGTATCACATGCCTAAGAGACGCCTCAAAATGATTAAGCAGAAAAACTTATTAAACAATTTCTTATCAAGCAAGAGTTAATTTTATAAGTTAAAGTTTTCAAAGTTACGTATCATTTCACACTACCGGAAATTTGTTTTCGCTTTTGTTCCACACTCTTCAACTACCTTTTGTCTTATAATGAGAGAATTAAACATGTGAGCAAATATCGGAAGTAGTTTTTATTCTGTCGTTAATCGGTGTATCGATTTGAAACTTTCCGTATATGTATGATTTGAATCGAATGAGCTGGAGCTTGATAGCCAAGGGCTAGATAGGGAAACCCTCGAGTGGTTACAAGTAAATCCCTCGACTTTAGACTTATTTGGTTTATTTTCTCAAGTTTAATACATTACACTGATATTCTGATGATAATCCTCTCAGTGGCGTTTCTTGTCTCGGTGGCCATGGATATATTATGGTGCGCATCGTGTACGCAAAAACTATTGCGCTTTCTTTTTCCCCTTACTCATAATCCGATTGGACGACAAGTTTGAGTTTTAAGCGTTAAAAGCTAGTCACCAGAACAAAAGACCCTCCTCGGTACCACCCATTCATCATAATATATTCTACCGCCAAACAGCAAAACTTGTGTGTTGGTTCCCAGTTTGAAGGGTGATAGAACCAAAGTAGAACCTGTGACTGCATTCATTCAACAATACTATTATGAATTGTTATGGTATTACTGCTCAGTGTGTTTATTACAAATGATATATCAAGTCTAGTACCTCGAGCCATATACAGTAACGAGCCAATAGCTTGTTGATATGGACACGGATGGATGTTTGTTTACATGGATGTTTTTCCTCTTCCATTTTATCATTAAATTTCATACCAACTTCAAAAGGTGTTTTCACCGGTTAACGATCTGACATTCGGAATTCTGCTAATATATCGTTTATATATTTTTCTTAATTTAGCAACACTTTGTGCGCATCTCTGGTTATGTGAAGTCCAATACATTGGCTTGCTTGACCAATGTCCTTCATTTAAAATTGTTCTTGTAGTTCTCGTTTGAAATTATTTTTTGTATTTTTCTGCAGTAAATAAAAGCAAATCATCCACTCAGATAATTATACAACTATTCTATAATAGACACGGATCTGTTTTCGATTGTGTCATTCCTAACTCATTTAAGACTGTGTTTAATTTCAAATTCCAGAGTCTGCTTACCTGCTGCAGTCCATATATAGATTTATGTAGCATGCAACTTAGATCCATGCTTATACTCTTCTGGCTGCATGTAAATGTCTATCTCAAGATCGCCTTACAGAGAAGCAGATACAGCGTCCATTTGGTTAATCTCTAATCCATACCTGACTGCTAAACCAAATAAGTAGCGTATATTTGTGTATCTGACAACTGGAGAGTATATTTCTTCATGTTGTCTGTGCTCCATTATTGAACATTACCTTCTTTTTTGGTCTGTTTTTATTTTAAACACCCATCTATAAGGAAGAGAAGAAGAAGTTATTGCACCTTTCTCAATAATCCAACTGGACTACTTCAGAAACACGCTCTACTACCATAAAGGAATATTCCATATTGCGTGGTTTTAGTAATTAGAAGTAATTTTACTATAGATTAGTTTTTTGAATTAAAATTAACGGTTTTTATATACATATTCAGTTTTTGACAGACAGAGCGACGACGGCGCCAGCGGTGATAAAAAGCAAACTATTTCTGTTGCGTTCCATTACACTAACACTTTTTAGTATTAGAATAGTCACAAAACTAACTTCAATTTTACATTTACAACCAAATAGTATTTTTTTCAATATGATTGCTGTTCGTAATAATTAACTAAACTAATATCAAAATACTTTTCTTTATAAATATGACAAATTAAAAATTAAGCAAATATTTTATGTTTAAGATAAAAAAAAAAAAACGAAGTTGTGCACCGTGAGTACTTTATCACAAGAGTCGAAAGTTATCAACACAACGGCCATGATAGCGACGACATTATTCAATTGGGAATGAATGAAAATGAATTAATTTTTTGACGACTTCCCACTGTCATTTTTATGACATGGTATCGTCACAACTAAAATTCTTACGATGACTTTTTTTTTATTTAACAATATCATATTGTACTTATATTTAAATAGTAATACTAACAATTTCAATAAAAATGTTTTTTTTTGTAACAGTTCTAATATTTGTTCCTACGAAGCCAACATTTTTTTTAAATCTCACTGGGCAAAGACATTTTCTGCTAAGTGTAATGTCGTTGTTATTAATAATGGTATTAGAATAAGGTTTAAAATATATTACCTACATTCTTCAAATCAATTTTACTAAAGTAAACTTCACATTGAAGCGTTTTTGAATTGTCAATATTTAAGCACTATCACAGTTTCGGAAAGCATCCTCCAGCCAAGAAACTCGCATAGTTGTTCTTTTCAAATAAACAGATTAACAATGGTATTTTTCACAATAATAAGTATTCTGTGATTGAGCCCGAGCCTAAATCCTGGCGTTTTTTTCTAAAAAATCTTTTAATGTATAATAAGATTTATTCTTCGTTTAAGATCTTCGTTAAATAATCTGTATGCGTAATGTAAATATTTTATTTATTTTTAATTAAACATTACTTATCTTAATTAATTAAGGGTAAACATCTATCATAATAACTATAAGGTAAAATTACCAATTCAAACGTTTCCATTCAAAGCAATTTTAAACTACAATACGTAAACTTATACTCTTAAATAAACTTAACAATTTAACTTTTAATAGATTTTAAAGGTCAAAAACTTCAATACAATACGTCTTCACCTATAAATATTTCTTAAGGGTTTATTAGTAAAACAGTGTTGTCTTATTTATTCAAACGTCAAATCGATGACGTTAGAATGAGATAAATTGATAAAAATTGTTTAATTAAACACTCACTAAGCAACCTTTATAAATAAGTAAGTTGCTTATTAATGTTTATTCCCGATATTTACCATATATCCGCCGGTCATGTGTTGGTGATAATATGTGACCTATGTATCGGAATTATTTTCTTTATAACGATATTTGCACTGACACAATCGTTATGTATATAAAGTTGACGTGAACATACGGATATGTTTGTAGTTCGCTATCAGTCGCTTATTTGATTTGAACGGACATTATGGTGTACTCAAGTGTGTTGGTCCTTTTATTCGCTACCAGTGTGCTTTGTGATGGAGGTAAAAGATCATATATTTTTAAACTATATTAAGTTATGTGAATAAAAACACATAAATAAACACTTACTAAAAATGTAAAATAAATAAACTTATATAATTTTTGTAACTATTTAAGTTCATAAGTAGAAAATAAATTCTACATATTAGTAAGTTCTTATCTTAATTAGATCATACGAATACCATTCATTTTTGTTTGTTATAGGTAACGTAAAAAAAAACCTATTATTTATTTAACCACACATACTAAGTTATTTAAATAACTTTTATTTGAATGATAAATTAGCCTATAGCTTGTAACATGCTTTCTCACAATACTTTTATAAACGTAAGCAGGTCTATTTGTAGTGTATGAGTTTAGCTTCATAATAAATAAAATGTAATAAAATTATCATTGCAACTTAAATAATTTGATAGAGATATTAGCTTAATTATATAATAAATCGTTTTTTATTATCTAATGATCAAGTGAGGTATATTTTAAAAGATTGATTAGTGAGTTTATTGACCTGATTTAATTGAATAAAAAACGCTTAGTACCTTCGTAAAATTTAAGTACAATAGATTTCCGAGAGTTTCGTTCGTCAGTTATTCTTAGGTTATCTTCTTTTTCAACCGCTTTTTACATTGATCAAAATAAATGTATTATTCGTTTGTGTATAGAAATACTTATATTATTATACAATAATTTATAAATATCTTTATAAAACCACTGAGGTTTGTCCTTAATGCTATGATAGTCATACGTCAAGTTATTAATAGTATAATCAAGTTTCTGTACTGAATAAAGACCTACCACAAAATAAAAAAAAAACTATTACATTAATATCAAAACAGATAAAATAAGCTACGTGTCTTAATTCTATTTTATAAGTAAGCACTAAAATCTTATGAACTATAAAATTTATCTAACGAAAAATTATTAATACAATTATTTTCAAGTAATTCAACCTTTGATAACGGAATGCGATAACGCTATTGTTCCGAATGCTGTTTCTTTTTGGCATTACTGAAAATATTATAATATATATTCATTGTTACTGTATTTATAAAGTTTCGTCTTCACTAAAAACAATTTAAAAATGTGGAGTATAACTAAATATAAATAAAATAAATAAATATGAAGGTAGAGTACATATCAAGAGGAAGTTCAGATAAAAAAAAAAGTAACTAGTAGGCAAGTGACATACGACACGGTTTTAGACACGAGTACCTGAAATAAAAAAAAAACCTGTTCTTACGAGACTGAATTTTTATAATGATAAATTTTCCCTATATGTTAATATAGGTATGTATATTATTGCTTCAATATTTAACGTCGAGAACTATCCAAGACGATATCGTAAGACTGTATGAGCTGGATTAATATCTGACACAAACAGCAGTTCCCAGTATCACCCCAACATTTATTCAAAATGAAAGAGTGTTTTAAACAATGTATTTTTCAGGCCATTGCCTAAAAAGGCAAAGAACATAAATGGCTTTCAAAAGTGGTGAACCTATTTTATTAAAAAGAAGATTTTTATTTGAAATAGATGGGTGCCCAATGGGCTACCTAATGGTAAGTGGTTATCACCGCCCATAGACATTTGCTATAAGAAATATTAACTATCACTTAAATTAGCAATACGCCCACAACCTTAGGAATTAAGATGTTATTATGACCCCTGTGCCTTTAGTTACAATGGTCATTCGACCCTTCAAACACGACAAACAATACCAAGTATTGCTGCTTGGCGGTCGAATGTTTATATATATGTTAAGTGAGTTTTCCCCCCTAGTTCTACCACCACTTAAAATCATAGACATAATTCCCTCCATTGTTCACAGGTTCACTGCTTATAGCTTGCGAAATGGATGACACGGAGTGTCTCAGTAAAACAACACAGCAGTTCTTGGAAAAAACATGTAAAGGCATACCGGAGTACGACATTAAACCCATAGATCCCTTATTCGTGCCAAGCCTCGACATTAAACTGAGCGACAAAGCAGAAACGATATTACACTACAAGAATCTAACGATAACAGGACTGAAAAACCAGAAGTTCTCCGATTTTAAGTATGATTTTTTGGATAACCTAACGTTTGGTTAAAAGGATGGACAACATTTTACGAAAATTTATTGCATTTTTATTACATTCATATAAAATTATTTCATTAGTTAGGTTTGGTTGGATCATTTTTTTTTTATAAGTTACACTTAAAAATTCATCATATCTGCGAAGTGAGCGTTTGTGTAATGATTTATCCTAAAACTAAATAAAATGTTTGTCAGTTGAATAGGTTTTGAAAACGTACCACCAACCTTTGGAACTAAGATGTAATTTTTTTTATAGTATATTATTTATAAAAATATATTACGAGATAAAATCCTTACATGTACGCACGAAAATACGACTTGGTTATCAAAGGACAATTCATAATAAAACTCACGATAGTCATAGCGCTGACAACAATGGCGCTTAAGTTGTTACGGTCCTGTGCGTGTAATTTAATCTTAAGAATACAATTTGCCATTGTGTATTCTATTTATATAATGTTATTTCATTTTCATAGGATGAATACAAAGGATAAATCGGTTGTATTACAAACTCGAGCGGATTTAATCATAGTCGGAGACGTCACTATTGAATTGAGCAAAGTATCAAAATCATTCAACGGTGCCTACACAATAAAGGGAAGTAAGTAATAATTGAAT
Organism: Vanessa atalanta; assembly: GCF_905147765.1. Taxonomy (NCBI): domain Eukaryota; kingdom Metazoa; phylum Arthropoda; class Insecta; order Lepidoptera; family Nymphalidae; genus Vanessa; species Vanessa atalanta. The sequence goes on along the minus strand of NC_061880.1, from coordinate 11,600,504 downwards.
ATGAGATCGTCAATATTGCATTCAGAGTTTTTTTTTATTATTTTAGGAAGACAGACAAGCAAATGGTCACCCAATTTTAAGTGCTCACTTTTACGCAAGGACGCTGTAAATAAATAAGCAATACTTTCAAAATGTACCACAACTAAGCCACCGCCACGCTTCTCTAAAATGGCTTGGTAGATTCACATGGAAAATAAACTAACACAAAAGGTTTCCTTGCGATATTTTCCTTCAATGCTGATTATAATTACAAATTCGGTAGTGCTTGTCCGGGCTTGAACCCGCAACCATCGGTTTACTTCTTAACCGTCTTAATGACACTCTGGTACCATGGTAAAAAAGGAGGTATCAATGCACCATTGAGCACGAATTTTAATATTCTGAATCCATTGTGCCTATTATTTGCACTGGATCACTTATTTAATTATTGTTATTGTGAGTGGTAAGGACTGAAAGTAATGAAAGGATACTGTCCGTTAAAGTTAAAGTCTAGAGAGTTAAGGAATAACGCAGTCCATCTTTCTGTATCCAAAATTAATTAATACAACTTCATTGGTAAAAAAAATCACGAAGACATTTCAATATCAGTTTATATGTATGTAACATGTATATAAAATATACTTTGTACACTCACACATACGTACGTCACATCTTTGCCAACAAAAGGTTATAAATAAAGATATATTATTGCACCTCCAACGCTACACGTTTTTCTTATCTGTAAAAGGTATATGATGAATACGCTAAGAAAAATTACACTAAAAAAGGATTTATTCGATGAAGGTGAACAGCGTGAACCACACGCCCGGTTTAGAATAAAAACGTCCCGAAATAATTTCCCTGCATGACGAAACAAATGCCCAAACATCAAGATTTTACGACTTTCTTATTCATAACCAATCTGTTTTCACCCACTGCTGCTGCTGCAAATAATAAGAGGGGGGCCTCTTATTATTTGCATCGTAGGTATTAGATATAAAAAATAGCCCATATCCTTTTCTTGGGGTTCAACCTTGCTTCATACCAAATTTGATGAAATTCCGTTGATTGGTTTGGCCTTGGAAGCGTTTTTTTTATATAGTTTGTTGGACGAGCAAATAGGCCACCAGATGCTAAGTGGGAACCATCGCCCATTGACAATGCCGCTGTAAGAAACGTCGCCAATGCGCCACCAACCTTGGGATCTAAGATGTTATGTCCCTTGAGCCTGTAGTTACCCTAGCTTACTCGTACTTCAAACCGGACCACAACAATACTGAGTACTGCTGTTTGGCAGTAGAATATTTTATAATTACACTACGTATCAGACAGAGTTACTTTTACATTTTTAATATTAGTATACAGTAATATACAATACTAGATGCCCGTCCCAAATTCGTCCGGGTGACGTGAGAATTTTATTTACTTCTCGACCGTCACCTACCGAACCAATCTAAGCCTCCCAAGAATCCACTTAAATATACACAAAAAAATAAAATCATCGAAGCATTGAGGAGAAATCACTCTAACGTATAGTTAAGATTTTTAATAAATTTATTCAAAAAACATTATCGACATCAAATACGAAATTAGGAATACGTAATTTAATCGCATTATGTTATTTTAGACTCGCTGTAATGAAATGAATTCATAAATTAGTGTCATATAATTGGTAGTCATAATTAGCAAATGACAAATTAATGTGGATTACCAAAAGATAGTAAATGATTAATAACGCTAAGTATTTAGATTTAGTTATTTGTCAATGTATGTGGTTAACATACTGTTACCAAGTGTTGCCAAGCGCTATCGCCAAAATTATAACTTTTTGGTTTTAATGCGAACGTTCTGGAAACAATAACATAGGAGAATATTTTCGCAGCGTATAGTTCCTTTAATTTTATGGTTAGATTGTTAGTATTTTTTACATAATTAAGTCTTTATATATATTTTAATTATATGTGTCGGAGAGCCGATATTATGGCGTCTAACCGAGCAATATTTCTTGTGTTCGCCGCCGTCGTCGTCATTAGTTGTCTATCCCTCAGAAATGATTAATAAATTACGTAGACATCTTCTCTAATCACGATTTATTAATAAACGTTATTTTCATGACAACCACTAATCTCTACCAATTGTTGTTTTTTTCCAACGACGAATACCGTCTAATATTATTTCAAGCACATGACGCTTCTCTAACCTTAAGAACTCGTCAATATAAAACTGCCTTGTTGACACATATTATACTAGCGATCTGGCTTGGCACCACACAGGTAGACCTAGCGTAACAAACCATTAAAACCGTATCACGACCTAAACAATTCTAACAGTTCAGTAGCTAAACAGTTCTGACACGATGGTTTTTGTTAGCATATTTAGTAGCTTCCACAACCGGTAACTAGTTGAGTTACATCTTATTCCTTGTGAAAACGCCCTAATATTTTTCTCAATCAATGTATGTATGAGTCGTGATGACCCAGTGTTACATGACGTAAATCTTAACCGATATACTCAAGTCGTGAAATTAGCCCCGAACCTTCTTCAAGAGGATTCCTTTGTCCAGTAAAGTAGACTATTCGGGAAATCTGCTTCTTCTGCCTGGTAAAACGTCGGGCAACATTATTTCAGCAAAACGAAATATCTTGTAAAAATTTGGATGCTTGCACAAGGCTCCCTGCACTGTCATCATGGAAAGCACTCCTTGCATTCATGAACACTGTATAAAAATCCGTTTAGTAGTTTTTAGCTTATCGCGTTCTGACAAACAGACGACAGAGTTGTTTTATAATATACAGTGATACATTAATGAATTATTCTTGTAACCGTCCACGTGGTTTCCTGTCGAAAAAAAAAATTAAATAAATGTATTAAAATAAGAAAATCTTGCAAATGTTTGTTATTTGAGAGCAACTATTTGTGGCTAACCCCGTCCAATCCAGACGCTGGCGATTAGTCTCCTGTCCTCAGTGAGGATTCTCCATTTCTCTAAAACCAAGTTGTATGGTTAACTTAAATTAAAACGATCTCTAGTTATATCATTCATTTCTTTGAGTGTTTATTTATATGCAATTTTAGACTCCACTCGCCCCTATTATAGACTAACCGAATTTTATCCTTTCGTCAACCACTTGAATTAGTATTGTTTTGTTGTTTTATGTCTCTGTATTAGCGTGTGTACCTATCTTTTATGAAAAAAGAATTTGGTAGTCTTAAATCTACCAAACCTTCACTTAGATTACATGTTGCGCTAACCCTTAATAAACGTTATAACCTATTGACAAATTAAGAATACAAATTTCCAATATTAACACCAATTTTATGAACTTTCAAATAATATTTGTATCTGTCCCGACCGACAGACGCCTCCTAAATTTATTGCATTATCGAATATTAGATACATACATATATATATATATATATATATATATAGGGACCAGTTTTACGTCATTATGAGGGGGTCCTGCTTACCCATTTGAACATTTTGAACCGCATTGGTTTTCAACTTTAATGAACTAGCCTTCCTACTATAACCCTTTAACTAATTAGAACAGGTAAACTATGAAAAATATATGTCCTTCCTTTTGATTCATTGCCTCATACCAAATTCCATCCAAAACGGCTTAACAGTTTAACGATTTAAGTATGAAAGACAAAGTTACTTTCGCATATTTAATATTAGAATATGTTTGTAATATCAATATCACAATACAATTATTCATATAATTTCTATTACAGCGGCATTGGGAACAGCGAAATATGGTTACGACTTCAAGGTCGATGATAAAGGCGTTGAGCATTATGAAGTCGGTCCAGAAACACTGACGTGCCAAGCTGTCAATGAACCAGAAGTAACTCTAAGTCCGGAACTAAGCCGAGCGTTAGAAGACGGTAAGAATGAATTGCAACAAGATTTATTAATAAAACATGGAGTAACAAGGAATTACATATTTAATATTGATTTATTAGAATTCATTCATTCATTCAAACATAGTTCGAATAATTGTAATATAACTAATATTATATTTATTTATTTTAATGGAAAATATCATAATATAATAAATTTCTTAAATAACAAATATTTAGCAAATCATTAATCCAAGCCAATAATTTTTTTCAGTGATTGATTTAAACATATAACAAAATACAAGGCGTAGGTGTAAAGAATAAATTTATCAATTAGTTCAAAAAAATAGACTTAAAAACTGTTGATTTTTTTTAAACTATCGCAAGTATACGTTGTATGAGATTTGGCTTATGTTAACGGTTTTTTAGTACACAAAAATATTTTATAATTAATGCATCTAAACCTCATTTTTACTTTTATAGATTCAATGTTACTTTTATAAGCAATTAATTACGGTCGATTTTTGACGGACGAGCGAGGCTTCTTGTTACTATAAATAATTACAATTGAATAAATAAAAGTTTATGAATTTCCTTTTTAAATATTTGTCATAAATTATGTTATAATTTTTATAAGAGCGAAAAAATATATAAATAAAAAGGCAAAATTAAACAGATCAGCCCCTTTTTTTCTTTGCTTGTCAAACTTTTTTTTTCTTTTGTAGCTATTGACGAGCTTAAGTGGTATTACATATTTAAAAAAATAAGAGCACAACTGTTCGAAATATAAAAATTCATTTAAATGTTTAACTCATTTTTTAATAATGAAGACGGTCGAAATTCGCGTAGCGAACACTTATGTATTTATTTTATTTATTCTGAGACATTTGCGCAAACGTTTATTCTGCATTCGCAAGCTCTCAATTAAATGTTCGTGTAAATATTACTAATTGCAATTATAATAATTGAGTTAATTGTATTCAATTATAAAGTTAAATTGAATTGCTTAAATGACGATGAATGAAACTATATCATTCTATTTATTTCACAGATAAAGATCTTAAGGAAAGGAAACAGAGATACAACGCAAGACGAAAAGAAATCCAACAGAATGTTTTCTGTAAAATGGTGGAGAACGCATATGTTACCGTTGTTCACAACATCCGAGCCGCTGCGAAAATTCTGCCCAAAAGTGCCTTTTTGAAGGGAGTTTAAGTGAAAATATTTTGCTGACATTTTAATGTTTCCAATTCATATATATGTTCTATTACTTAATATAAACATATTAAGCAATAAAGAAATGATTTGTGAGATAAATATTGTTATGAATTAAAAAACTCTCTTAGGGTTTCGAGCAAATGTTCGACTGCTGATCAAAGTAAGCCTTTGATCAGTAGTTGAACATTTCCAGACAATTTTACACTTTTATTAAAAATCTTAAACAGTGGTCTTTATTTGCAAAACAATTATTGACATTAAGGGCGCAACTATATACAAATAAAAATAAAAAATCGTTACTGTACAAATGACCGCGGATTGGTGGCAAAAATGCTAGCTAATTAAGACACTTAAGACATTTTCTGCCTCGCACAACCACCGAACCGTTTTTCCGAACCGATACGACTTGGGTACCTTTAAGAAAAGAGCGTACTCTTTCCTGAAAGGCCGGCAACGCACCTGCAAGCCCCCCGGTGTTGCAGATGGCCATGGGCGGTGGTAGTCACTTTCCATTAGGTGAGCCTCCTGCTCGTTTGCCACCTATGTCATAAAAAAAAATAGCAGCATTTCCCCGTTGAATCGTTCCAATAAAATCCAATCCTACGAACAAAAAATTAACCAGCCAATTTCATATTATACTTTTAATGAAGACTCCTGCACTTCTACTCTAAGGAGTAGTCCAAAACTTGGAGTGTATCAACTGCAACCTTATTATATATTTATATATAATAATAATAGATTGTATTGATATCAATACCAAAAATGGGAGTAAAATTACTGTGCAAATTGTTTAAATATCAGCTTTAAGATTTGTTACACCGGAACAGTGAAAGCAATTGAGATGCAGTATTAGCTTTTCAAAAATATAAAACCGAAAATTATATCAAAGCGTCAAGCAGAAGTTTTTTTTTTTATTTTCAATTGGAATCATTTATTTAATTTAAAAAAGTTTGTGTCATTCAAAAACCACCTTATCTAAAACCCTTATCTAAAAGACAATAGGATTATATGGGTAGATAGTTGTATTATTGCTTGCCTTTGACTTGTTGATTAATGGAATCATAATAAGACAATAAATAAATCACTTACATTAATAGCAACCTATGTATAATAACATACATATCTCTATATTTATTACAATGTAGTGTATAATTCCCATTAATATACAATAACAACATTGTTATTACAACATTTTTAATAACACTAGCTGATATATCACATGCGTCCCAATTAAATAATAAATAAATTCTTTATTTTAATACATAAAAAAAATATATTAAATTTTTAGTATTTTAAATCAAATCATATAAAAAAATATTTTATTCAAGAAGGCGCTTATAAGCACTTTGGAATAGTCATTATACAAATATATATTTTTTTTTATGGCATTGTTTGGCGGACGAGCATATGGGCCACCTGATGGTAAGTGGTCACCACCGCCCATAGACAAAGGCGCTGTAAGAAATATTAACCATTCCTTACATCACCTATGCGCCACCAACCTTGGGAACTAAGATGTTATGTCCCTTGTGCCTGTGATTACACTGGCTCACTCACCCTTCTAACCGGAACACGACAATACAGTGTACTGTTATTTGGCGGTAGAATATCTGATGAGTGGGTGGTACCTACCCAGACGGGCTTGCACAAAGCTCTACCACCAAGTATTATTTAATTAAATTTGTAAAATGAAATAAACTGAGAAGCGACAAGAAATTCAGTTATTAATCTTTACTACCAATTGAATAATACAGGAACGTCAATAAAATACAATTTATCCATCCTGAAAATCATCGAATACTATAATCTTTTAAGGTCTATAAAATCTCCCATCAATCAATATGTCTTTATATTTAATCATTATTTTTTAACAGAAGAATCATTTTCTTTTAGACAAATTATTTGATACAACTATCCATCTACGTCGGTAGTACTCGTATCATTCTAGAAATTTCGAAATCGAGTATATTTAATACTGTATTTTTTAATTTGAAACATCTTTTAGCGCCTTGAGATTAAGACCGACTCATATGCCGTATATTTTCGTATTTACGGTCGATCTTTTATGGTGGTTTTTTGTTAGTTTTGAATCGACTATTCTAAAAGAACTTGAATCTTGAAGACATCACATAAACACTCAAAAATTAATTATGAGTAACCAGTTAAGTAACTCATAATAAAAATTTAGAGTGCTCGGGTAAACATAAATATTTAACAATATATAATACGTCTTTTTTTACACAACATACATTTCAATAAATTATTCAATTACTCTCAATTATTTTTGTTAATTTGTTGTTAATATTTATATATTAATAAATAAAATAAATCGTTAATGTTTACCCTCCATCCGTGACTACTACAAATTATTTATATGTGATTTTGTTAACATTAATAGTTCTGTTCATTGACGAAGGCGCACAAGGCAAATAATTTAATTTGGCGGACGTCAAAATATCGATATAAATATGAGTGACTGCCTCAAAATATCTCTTGGTGTGTGAGAGTTGACTAATGGAAGACTAAAGACAAGATTTTATTTATTAATGCACGCCGATAATTTAACCTTCGTGAGTGAATTTATACACTGAGTCACTCAATGTCCCCGACATTGATCACTCAACGTATTCTCCGAAGCACAGTGGAATTAAAATCACAGCCCGATCGTATTAAACATATTTAGAATAATATCGGTTTCTATGAATTATACAGAAACCACATACCAATGGTTGTCGAGTTTAAAATATTTACGATTCCTTATTACTATGCCGTTACTTTGTGTTATTCACTTAACTTACACGTGGACAATATGAATAATATTTTATTTAGCCCATAGGGATTTATAAGTGAAAGAACATGTGGTGGTGTAAAATTTGGGTTAGCCAAAAATATGAAGCGCTTACTTTGAATTTGAAAACTATATCGTTCTCGCCGAGAAAGTTATAATGTTGTCCTCCTGACCGATTTCGACCCCCTCGGCTCAAGCCAAGGAAACCCCGAGAACCCCCTAGGAATTGGAGGCCCACAGAGTTGGGCCTATGTCAGGACGTCACGGTAGTATGCGCAAGCAATCCCGTGACGTCTCCCAAAAGACGGAGTGGGTACCGCTGGTTTTTTAGTGGGTATTCCGGCGCCTTCAGCGCCGGCGAGCCCCACATACCCCCCCCCCCTCCACAAAATGTGGGGGAAACGCGTTATGCGTTTTTTCAGCGAAAAAAAAAAGCCAAGGAAGACTACGCAGCCGACTACGTAGCCAACTACGCCGGACGCAATAAAGTATACAAATGTGTGCGCACACATCTGCACACACTGGTACTGGCTGGCACTCTTTGTTCCCTTACTTTCATAATCCGATGTTTTTTTATGGCAAACGAGCAGAAGGCTCATTTGATGAAAAGTGATTAACACCGCTTTCATATTAATATTGTAAGCTAATCTTAAATAAATAAAATTAAAAGTACAAATATAGGTATAACTCAGACAAATTCAAGGATATTGGCTGATTATATGATAATTTTTATCTATTCAGATTAAGCTATTATAGTAACTAATACTTATTGCATTTATTGCTTTAATTATAGATTCATTGGAATCATTACACCAGATTCATCTCCAATGACACCGAGGTAAGGAAGTTAAGAAAATATGTAAAAACGCATTTAACGCGTATGTTATGTAACATAGAAACAGAATGTTGTTTATTCAATGAGGCTTATACAATTTTTTATATTTATTTTATATAAACATATATTTTTTTATTATATAGATAGGCGATTGGATAAATGGGCCACCTGATAGTAATCGATCACCACCGCCTTTAGAAATCGCAGTAAGAATTTCTAACTATTTCTTACATAGCCAATGACGAGACCAACCTTGGGAGCTAAGATAGCTTGTTCAAACAATATAATAAATACAACAAAACTATGTATTTCTGTTAGGCGAAAGAATATCTGACGACTGGATGGCACCTACCCAGACTACACAAAAACCTACTCTACCCTGCCACCGAGCTACCTACCAAATATATATAAACATGTTGGATACGCAAATAATAGGTATGGTTTATGGGTTCAAGATGTTAGGAAATCCGATGATGAAGAAAAATAACCCTTGAAACATGACATATTAATACTAATGTATTTGTTTGTTTTATTTACATCAGAGATGAAGGACCCTTGTCTCACTGGGCTAACATTTCTGATAAGGGTATAGTTTAGTGTATATTTTGTTTTCTATTACGTATTATAATCATGGCTCGTGGTGTTTATAAGGGTAATTCAAAATAAACTTTATTGTTATATAAATGCCTGCAGGCTTTAGAAGATTTATGACGTCTAAATATATCAATTATTAAAAACGGCGACCTCGGCCCTCGACCCACGACAGTGAAAGAGGAGACTCTACTTCAACTCTAAGGTACGACCTATTTCGTCAGTGTTTTGGCGCTCGCAAAAGCGGCTCAATCTAAACCGTGCATTTAGTGAAGACGGACGTATATCATAACACAACTAGAAATGGAAGCCGGTACTGATTTTAAATCAATAAAAGTGTTTATGATTTTTAGTAACTTTAGTCCATTAAATAGAAATTCATTTGACAAAACATTATAAGAGGATGAAAAGACGATATTAATTAAAATCCTCCCTTCCCTCCCTTAATCCCTTATTTTAACTTAAAAGAACGCTGTCACAATGTAGATCAGTAGACTATATAGACTCAAATGGACGGTAAAAAATCTATGCGTATCCGATACCATCACCAATTTGACTTGAAACTGGCTCGCTACTCGTCACACATAAAAGCCACACTATACCTTAAGTTGAGCCTGCTCGGCCTGAGGCTGCTCAAATGAAGTAAATTTCCCACTGAGGAGAAGGTTTGGAGCATATTCCACCACGCTGCTCCAATGCGGATTGGTGGATGTAAATCCATGTGGCAGAATTTCGTTGAAATTCAACACATACAGGTTTCCTCGCGATGTTTTCCTTCACCGCCGAGCACGAGATGAATTATAAATACAAATTAAGCACATTAAAATTCAGTAATGCTAGCTTGGGTTGGAACCTGCAATCATCGGTTAAGATGCACGTGTTCTAACCACTGGGTCATCTCGACTTTTAATAATCTAATAAACCAATAATTATTTAAAATTACACAGTTTACGCACACTCACACATCACACATCACACATAAATTCACAAGCCATACAATACACAAACTCTCACGCAGGCACTTAACTACAAACACCAATTTGTAAGAGAATGTAGTCACTTCTATTCCAACCATAATAAAAATAACAGGAAAAAAGCTAAATAAACAAAATTTGGCAGCAAATTGACGCGATATCATTGGTTGAGTCCTTGATTAATCTATGATATTCACTATGGATTTGCGAAAAAACGGCTTTTTGAACGTCGACAAAACTGTTTTCGAAATTTTGGAAGTAAAATTAAAGTAGAAATAAGTGTAGGTAATAGTGTTTTATTATAAATAAAGATATATTGATTATAAACTCTAAGTAGTCCAAAATCTAACTGAGTTATTATCAAATCGCATGAAATACGTAAATCTATGGTTTGTTTATCTTTTTTCCTACTTCCATTGGAATAGGCTGTACCTTAAAGTTGTCGCTTCAAACTGATATGTAGGTAATAATAGTTAAAATTGGTACGAGGGAAGGTAAAGTAAGTAAGGGGTAACTTAGTAAGAGTGTCCTAGTTCTCCTGGATTTAATATTATATTCTTATAAGATGTTTATTTTTCTTTACCTATACAATAAAAAGTAGTAGGGTACGGTTGTTATTTTAGTGTCATCGATACGATAACTCACTTCACGCTATATTCAATAGACTATAATTATCAACAACATATACTTCGATATAATGTATATATATTTAGTATATTACGTAATAAACCAAACACTAACAACATAGATGAGGTCGAGACGGTCATAAAGGGCGCATTTGTGCGCAAAAAGTACCCCGACCCGACCGTATTAGTAACAAAGCTATCTAGCTACACCCAAATCAGTTAATCAGTCTCCTGGTTCTTATCTATATGGCCCATCAGGCACTATGTTCCCAAATCAAAATAAAGAAGCCACAATTTTAGGCAATAATATATGTCGGCGCAAACGCTTTAAATTGATTATTTAATCAAGTTATTTCTAATTAATTTGTGTTGTTATTATGATGTTTGCTATAAAAAGCAGTGCGACGGTTGCTCGGGGTTCATTCTCATTCGAGCCGTCGGACTGTTCAGACGAACGTTGTGTCCTGATCGATTGTTGAATAAACCTATTATTTTGCTGAAATAGTTTTATTATTTCATTGCAAAATGAGCCATCAAGATCATGTTGGTGAAAGTGACGTCAGCAATGCTGACGTCACGCTTTTTAAAAATAACCCTGGAGGAATTTCTCCGTCATCAGAAGTGGGATCGGAACAAGCTCCGATCTCAGCCACTTCCTCATCAGCTACGGTTCCACCTGTCACATAAGGATCGCTACAAGATAGAACGATATTGTGAAGTGCTGTAGCTCTAGGCACTTTATACCAACTGCTTGGTACATCTACGAGCAACTTCGTCTCAACGGGGCCCATCTCTGTAGGAGTGCCAGAAGCCACGGCTCCAATTAATCAATCATCAGCTGCAAGACCAACCATTGCGGGAGTACTCACTTCCGCAACAATCGAGGAGTCTACTTCTTTAAATCAAGAACAATATGCTCCAAAGGCGTCCGCAGTTGCCATGCTGTCCATGTGTGCAATATCTAAAGAGACTTCAGACGCAATACGAGCACAGCATCATCCAATCGAAAAACTAACAGGCGATTCACATGGATTCCACGGGGAAATTGGACACTTAAGATGACCTACACGCCAGGAATCAGCCGAGCAAATGGCTAAGTGGAAAGAGTTGTCGCTACACTAAAAAACGCTTTAATAATAATCAAGAACTATGAGACTGAACAGTGGCACAGTATACTGGACGAACTACAGTTGTCAATGAATTGCACCGTGCATCGAGTAACTTGAGTTGCGCGACTCACGTTCATTACGCAAAGAATACATTGCGTAGCACTTGAGCTTTCTGGTCGTCATCAATAACCAAACGGTCGACATTGAAGCGCTAACAACACAAGTTCAGCAACGAATGACTCGGAATATAACGGACAACGTTTCAATTCCCACAAAGCTAAAAATTATTATTTTCAGCATGAAGATTAAGAATCCACGTAATTAATCATTACTTGATCTGACTAATTTAGTGAGCCTTTTGAGATTTTCAGATTTCATAAAAAAAAAAAAAGATGAAAGTACAGACGGTGGTCGGCAGAGGGCGTCTCCGACAGGCCCCTCGTGATCATCTTCGTCGTGCATCGTAGCCGGGCAACCAAGGTACCGTGTCGGCGGAAGAAGATGCTGAGATTCTTCAGTGCTGCCACAACTGATTCCGATCCAGTGGTCCATAAAGACGAGCACTCATCATCGCATTAAAACTGTGAGGCAAAATTTACTTACTTTACCTCTCAATATCTACGAAAGTGGTACCTTTGAGCTAGTAATGTGCTACCATTGTGCTATAAACCACGACAATTCAATACCATTGAGATTCCTCATGCAACCGTAACTAGACACTTACACACCGGCTTTAGATTGGTACCTCTGAGCTGGTTGTGTTTCCACTGGCCAAAATCACGGATCCTTGATGTATCCACAGAGAACCCTGAGATACCGTTGAAATACCTGGTGGAATCACAACCAGACATGTGCACAACATAATCTGGAGAGTGATACCTCTGAGCTAACCACGTGTTACCCTCGAGCTAACCACGGATCCTTGATGTATCCACAGAGAACCATGAGATACCGTTGGGAAGCCTTGTGGAGCCGTGATAGACATGTATTCACCACAGATCTACCAGAATCTTTTACATTATTAAATGACCTAGACATTATGACAGTTATGAGTGGTACTCATAAAATCTGCCCATATTTATTAAACCGGTGCATGAGAGATTTCTTTGTGTACTGCTTTTACAAAACTATTTCAAAGACCAACATGTGTTGCTTACAGATACCTGCTTCAAAAATCATTTTCTTGATTCTCAGATTTCAAATCGCACAACGCAGGCAGGTGCAGAGCACGCACCTCCTGTCAGAATGGCCGTGTCGGCGCAAACGCTTTAAATTGATTATTTAATCAAGTTATTTCTAATTAATTTGTGTTGTTATTATGATGTTTGCTATAAAAAGCAGTGCGACGGTTGCTCGGGGTTCATTCTCATTCGAGCCGTCGGACTGTTCAGACGAACGTTGTGTCCTGATCGATTGTTGAATAAACCTATTATTTTGCTGAAATAGTTTTATTATTTCATTGCAAAATGAGCCATCAAGATCATGTTGGTGAAAGTGACGTCAGCAATGCTGACGTCACGCTTTTTAAAAATAACCCTGGAGGAATTTCTCCGTCATATATAATATTTAGGAACAAGCTACAAAAGTCGTTTTTAACGATAACAGGAGGATTCTTTTGTCCTTAAATGAGTCAGTTGATAGTTCAAAAAGATCGTTTTTTGTTATTATATAGGTAGACGGATTTGCAAATAGGCCACTCATGGTAAGTGGTCACCACCACCCATAGACAATGGCGCTGTAAGAAATATTAACCATTCCTTACATCTCCAATGCGCTATTGGTAGCACATCTTAAGAACGTAGATTTTATGTCCCTTGGGCCGGCAGTTACACTGGCTCAAACATCCTTCTAACCGGAACACAACAATACTGGGTACTGCTGTTCGGCGGTAGAATGTCACAAGCCCTACCACAAAGTGAATCGTGTAAAAGTTATATTTAAAAAATGTTTGATATTTATATTAAAATGTACTCATATTATCATCGTTACAATATTTACGTGTAAATAAAAAGGAAGACGAAATATTAAACCGATCAATTCCATTTAATCTGTTCCGCTTAAGTTAAAATATGACACAATTGAATTTATTTCCAGATATACAGAGACGCCGCTCCACCACAGATTATAAGATGAATTATGAATAAATAAATCATTAAAAACCGAACCGCTTACTCCGATCTCAACCCGTGACCTTTACCAAGATCAACGTGGACCAAATTAATTTAAAAAGCCATTGAGAATAGTAACTGTTAGTGTCTGGTAGAAATATTATTTGTAGTGTTCGACCGAAAACTAATTTTAGACCAAATTAAAACCGTAACCGAACATTGGGGTCTTGCACTGTTTTCAGTCGGAAACGAAACCTAAATCGGGTTTTTTCTCAGCTAGTAATTCGATTACATTATATAAAATACTGCGATGATATTACTATAATACTTATATTATTAAGAGGTAAGTTTTGCTTGTTTGTTTTCGGGTAAAAACTACTATTATTTATGGTTGGACATAAGCAATAGAGTATGTTATATACAGACAAAGTCGGAAAGAAGGAAACTTGTCCAAGTGTTCGATTTCCACTCCGTTGTCGCCTTCACATAACAGTCTCACAGAGGAATACCCGTAGTCTAGCCGTCACTATATTCACGGACAATAGGGAGAGGTCTTGTCCGACCCACAGTTGCAGCATACCGTCATCGCTCCGGGTCCAAGAGTAGTTGATACCTACCAAAACAGGCCTGCATAAGGCCCTACCTATCGTTCATCCACCTCGTAAGTAAATAAGGTGCATTAATTTTGAAACCTCGGGCAAATGAAATAGGTATACGCCCTTCTACTTCTGCTGCGATTAGTCATCCATTGCCGAAGTCTTCTACATTCATTTTATTTATTTATAAATTAGCTGTCCGATGAGATAAAAACAAATTCAATCTTATGAAATAAAACGTGTATGATAAATCACAAATAATCTTCTTAAAATAATATCGCTGTACTTTGTCAGCTTAAATACTTTTTTAATTATTTTTTTTAATAATTCAAAATATACCGTTGCCATGTTATAGTATTAACAACATAAATATTAAAGACAATTAAATTTTCATTCTGCATGAAAATTTGGCCAACTCTAAACTTTATGCTATTATATCATTTGCAGCGGAGCGCCGGAGATCTTACTTACCGAACTAATATCTAAGAGAATTCTCGAAAAGTTCACTGATATTAAGCGTTTAGTCCCACGACCTATGACGGCTGCTTTCAAAGTACGATGCAATCGTGACGGACTATACGCACAAGTATGTCTCAACTCAATCTATCAGAGACTTTGACTGTTTAACTGATACGTGTGGTTACGAGTACAGTCTTAGGGTAATCAAAACGAGTAATCGGAAAATGCCTTATCTACAGATTCTACTTTAAAATTTTAAAAAGATGCCACTGGTGCCATATTCATCATTAGCGCCGCCCATGGGCACTATAAAAATGCCTCTTTATCGCTATTTTGCACTAAGTGAACAAAATTTCGATACACATCTTTTTAATAAATAAAATGACTCATTCATAGCAAAAACTGAACTTATTTTTTTTATTTTTAAATAAGAAAAGCATTTTCAATGCCTCGAAGATTTTTTTTTTCATCCTCTTAATTTTGCCGCACCTTAAAAATTTGCCGCCATGGGGCTCTTAGTACCCCCCTAATATAAATCTAACATTGGATGCCAGGTCAAAAACTGATATTTTAATTTTGCATCGATTAAAAATTACTCAGTAGCAATAACTAAGTAAAAAAATTGCAGTCTAGTTTCCACTAAACCAAAAAATAAAAATTCTTAACATAGACAAAATAAATAACCCACATTACTCTCGTCCCTGCTTGTTGAATTTGAATAAAAAATTATGCATACGGGTCAAATTTTACTCAAACGCGATGTAGAGGAATGAAGGTAGTAATGTTTATCACTGAAGGGTCAAAATCGTATGAATATCTTAAAAGGAATTCTACATTAAAACAGGACCTGATTATATATTTTTTACGGAAAACATGCCTTTGTTTTCTGAACATCCTTTTGGAGTATTACGTTAAATAAATTTGCGAGCTTAAATCAACAAATATAACTCTTGAAACGTGATAAAGGTTGTGACGAAAGTCGATGAACGGATGTGCAGTTCGACGGATGACTCGATGGCGTCAATGGTATCAAATGTACACGTTTGTATTAAATCGAGTGCATACAAAAATTACACATGAAGTGATCCGTTAAATATTCATCGACTCTAAAAATGCAGGTTTTAATATCGACTATATATATATTTTTTTTTTGGTGTATATAATTTTAACTTTTATCATGAATAAATTGATTAAAGATTAAAAATAAAATAATTTGTTTCTTTTTTTTTTTTTAAACTACAAATCCGTTTGTCATCATTCAAATTACTTGAAACTTGTAAATTTTTATAACCTTATATCTGTCATTAAGATTCTATGATCTTTGACCGCCTCATCGGTCTAGTGGATAGATAGAGATATCATCACCCAGGAGGGTTCCTAACCCAGGTCGGGCCGATAAAAAGTTATTAAATAAAATCAAAATAAACTTTATTCAAGTAGGCTTTTACAATCACTTTTGTATCGTCATTTTACAAACTATATTTAGTAAAGCTACCACCGTTTCGGAATGTAGATTCTGCCGAGAAGAATCGGCAAGAAACTCAGGGTTTTCTAACGATGCAAAAAGCTGATTTTTATCACGAGTCACGAATCTTAAAAATATCAGTTTTAACCTAAAGATCATATCATACTTATATCGATAGAATTTCCTAAGTTAAGCAGTTAAATGGTTGTAGTTAGTAATAGCTTGTAAAGGTGTCACTGCAGAGCTGTGGTCCCTTCTCTTTTTAAGGAGATTTGAAACTTATTATAAACACAAATTAAGCACACGAAAATTCAGTATCGCTTAAAATGCACGGCTTCTAACCACTGGGCAACCTCGCCTATTGAAATGTTATGTCTTCATTAAATCTAACTAGATATTACATATAATTTTGTGTACATACTTTTTTTTTATTTACTTTATAGTTGGGCAAGTCGATGCTGTGAAAGGATCATTTGGCTGCTATTGATTGAATTTATTTAAAGGTTAAGTGTTGTAACACCTCTTAATATTTTTTGCAAACATTTTAAAAAAGTCGAAATTAAAATATTTTCATACGGAACTCTGCTCCCCATTACAGTTGATCAATCCTTATTCCCATTTGCAGCGTCAGGACTCGTTATCGAATGTTTTAAATGTAATACCTGACACACAAGATTGACCAAAACGCGATAAGAACAGTAAACGAAGGCATATATTTAAAATCTGTAAATGATAAGAATTCTTCGTGCCTGTTTGAAAGGTAGCTCCTTAAAGCCAAACTTTACGCAATAAATAACAACACACCAGCCTTAAATATCATCCAAGCAATAAAGCCGATAGAAGTGATTAATTATTCATTGGTCATACATGTATATTTTGTTAGATGGCCTGGTGGATAGAACTCGTAAATGTTACGAAGATCACAGTTCAAATATAGGTCTGGTGGGTCAATTCTCGTGCTCAGAAATAAAGAAAAACATGGTATATAAACCAGCAAGTTTTAGATAATTAAGCCCATTTGGGTAAATTCATCGGTTTCTACTCGCAAATGGAAATACTTTGTATTGTGATCTGGGTTCAATGGTGAATGAGCCAGTGTTGTACTAGAGTTGAGCCGAGATGACCTAGTGGTTAGAACGCGTGCATCTTAACCGATGATTTCGGGTTCAAACCCAGGCAAGCACCACCGAATTATCATGTCCTTAATTTGTATTTATAATTCATCTCGTGCGAGTCTAATTTCAACGAAACTCTGCCACATGTGTATTCCACCAACCCGCATTGGAGCAGCGTGGTGGAATATGCTCCAAACCACTGCTGGAGTGGGAAATTTACAGGCTGTTAATGCAAAAATGTAAAATGTATGTACTAGAGTACAACACTGGCTCATACGTAATGACTTCCTTTACAAAGTTGGTGACGTATTCGTAATGTAAGGATACTTGATAATTCTTACAGTGCTATTGTATATGGGATGGAGTTAACTAACTTTAAAAAAGGTATAGCCATATGTTTAGCTGTCAATCCGCATAAAAGGCAATTTCGTACAATAAAGTTAAAAATTATCTCAACCAGGAGAGATCTTTCACCACCTACGGAACACTAACAACCTTTTACGAAAATAAATAAAAAATAAAAATGTAATAAATATCGTAAGATAAAAATATTCTTTCTAACTTTGATTCCGGTAGAATTAACGAACGACACAATGACTAATGACGGATGACAAATGGCATTTCCATAAACCAAGAATGTCGGAATTTACCGACTTCTAGATAATGTCAAAAGGCGATCGTAAACAGGTACCATACCTCAAGTTTGCAAAAGGCTTCTAAGAGAAAGGAACTATTTTTAAGAATACAAGAAATGATGAAATTTAGAAATAACCTTGAGAATGACATTTGCTTTCGAATTTATATTATTTCATCGATAAATTTACCTATAGATTATTGCCATGGTAAAACTTTACAATGTAATAAAATATTTAATTAATTAAAATTTATTATAAAAAAGGTATCCCTATATTATTATACCTTGGGTTGTATTTACAACAGTCATTAAGACTAAAGAAAAAAAAATCACTAACTAGTCGTTTCAACTATTACTAAAATTTAATTTAATCTTGTAAAATAACAATTCAATAATGAGTGTAGGAACTATTAATACACATCTTGATTTTATTTTTAATTTTGTTTACAACATACATAGTTACATCATCAATTTAAAGGAAATTGTAACTAATGAGTTATTTGTCGGTTCCTCTCGGTAGAAACAACATTCTGAACGAGCGATAACTTTAAAATATTAATATTAAATTAATTCGAAAAGGCCAGAGCAGTGAACTATTGCGGGATTGTTAGAATGTGATGATGAAAATGACGACTCTTCAGTACTGGTTGTAAATTATATGCCGCTTTAGTTTGATTGTGATTAACAGTAAACTAAGTCTCCCACTCCTGGGCGAAGGCCTCTTCCTTTGAGGAGAAGGTTTAGAGCCATGGGTATTCAACCACGCTGCTCCAATAAGGTTTAGTGAACATGAGATGAATTATTAACACATATTAAGTACATGAGAAATTAGTGCTTGCCTGGTTTGAGCCCGCAATCATCGGTGAATATGCACGCGTTCTAACTACTGAACTATCTCGGCTCCATTGTGTTTGATTTGGGATAAATGCTAAAATATTTCATTAATTAAGTAAACCAAAGGGTACCAATACCAATACAAAATATAAATACCAATCAATTTATATCTGAAGTTATATTCGGTTAATTTTAAAAGGTAAATGAAGTATTTAAATTACACAAAGTTATGAAAAATAAATTGCAAAACGTCAAAATGCACAAGTAACCACGCCCGTGCTACCGGCTATACGATGCAATTTTTTACCTTTTCTACGCATGAATGGGCCGTTTTAAATTCACGTAGTTATATCGGTATCTATAACAAGCTATGAATAATTCATTCATGCAGCCATCAAAATTATATCGGTGTAATATTTATAAGTATCATCGCCACATATTAATAATAAAATTTATGATTAATGCGAAAATAATGTAATAAATTATCGAGACTCTGCCTCTCTGTCTGCTCAATATAAAAACCGACAATGTTAACATTTAAAGATATAAAATACTTTTTAAAAACGATGATAAATAATGGTATGCCATCTGATGGTAAGCGGTCACCACCGCCCATAGACACTGGCGCTGTAAGAAATGTTAACCATTGTTTAAAACCAATGCACCACCAACCTTGGGAACTCAAATGTTATGTCCCTTGTACCAATAGTAATCAGTGTTATTCGCTCATTTCCGGAAAACAATAACACTGATTTTATTATTATTTTATAAATACTTCTAAAATGAAAGTCGCTAAACTAAAAAACTCAAACCTAAATTACTCCTTATTATATCAACTATCTGCCAGTAAAAGTCCCGTCAAAATCGGCCCAGGCGTACCAGAGATTAGCCGGAACAAACAGACAGGCAGACAAAAATTGTAAAAAATGCTATTTTGGTATATATATATATATATATATATATACCAAAATAGCATTAGCATATATATATATATATATATATGTGTGTGTGTGTACCGTGTATACATACATATGCATTTACCTAGTAAAAGATGGTTATTTTAATATTACAAATAGACACTACAATTTCGTTATATGTATAGAAGATGACTGGGTAATATTACTAGTAGTAGTACTCAGACAGGCTTACCAAGTTGGTTCGAAATTCTTTATATAAAATATTAATTTGATTATATTTTGTTTTGCAATTGAATTTAAATGTTATAAGTTTCAGGGACTAGTCCATTAATTCTTAAAGCCCATCAATTTGAAGTGGTATTTAGATACTGTTCAATACTCAACGTTTACTACTTGTAACTAGTTAAAGATAATTTTTATAATGACTTTGGAATTGTTCAAGTGCTAATGTTTTGAACGAATGTTACTTTATTCTCTTAATTGAAATGATTTGTTCTTATTGGTATTAAATATTAATGAATAATAATGATTTTTACAAATGATGTAGAAATAATATATTTAATCTAATTTAATTTGTATTATAAATAATAACGTAGTGCTGTCCGTCTGTCCGACTGCTAAACGTTTAAGGCTAAAGTACTGAATTGATTTTGATGAAATTTAATATTTAAAATAATACGAAGGCAGCTTAACATCCGTTTTAAAAAAAAAATAACCATTCAATCGAAGTGAAAATTTTGGTTGACAAAGGATTGTAGGCAAATTATTCAATTTTTGTATTATGAGATGGGTAAGTCCCTTTTTCAATAGTCAACATATAATATTGGAAAAAGTACAGAATAGTAATAATAAAAGATGAAAAATTGTATAATTGATAAAGCTAATACTTAATCAATATAGAAAAATGAGCACTAACATTAAGGCTTTTCGGAAAATAATTCATTACATAAAAGATTTTTGGAATTAGGACCCGCAATGGGCTTAAATAGGACGATGTAACTCAATATATTAATTATTTTTAGAGATAGTAATGGATATATTAAGAACGTTTTTACGCATGTAAGTATAAATAACAATTTTATGTTAAAGGTATTGTGAACTTAGCAAAATTATTTAAATATAGATATATGAACTATCTTTAGTGCATAAATTCTTTATTAGAAAACAAATATATGCCTTACAAAAATCAATATCACAATAGCGATGATGCTTACGTAGGAAACATTAGTCAATGGTCCAGTGTAGTCGGAAGACAATAAAATAGATTAAACAAATTTAACTTACTCATTAAAAAAAGCATTGTTTGAAATAAAAAAACACATTTCAAAGTCAAAGTCAAAGTCAAAAATCTTTATTCAATATAGAAGTGTTTGCACTTGCTTATTGATTGTCAAAAATCTACCACCGGTTCGGAATTTAGCACCTCGGACCTGAGAAGAACCGGCGAAAGAAACTCAGCGGGATATATTTTTTTTCATTTTTTTTAACCATTTTCCATGTAGGTACAATGATAAGTATATATTAGTTGTTTGAAACAGCCTGGAGGCGATCATTTCATTCCCAAGGTGTGCAGTCAACTAAAAAGTCATTAGTGTTGTAATATCCTTTAGCACACAAACGCTCTTTAACGACTCTTTTGAATTTTATAATTGAATAATTTTGAACGTTTTCTGGGATCCTGTTGTAAAAACGTATACATTGCCCCAAAAAAGAGTTACTAACCCTGTGTAATCGGGTACTTGGAGTAACAAGTTTATTCTTGTTCCTTGTGTTAATAGAATGTACGTCACAATTTCTGGGAAAATCATTTATGTTTTTGCGTACATACATAACATTATCAAAAACAAATTGAGAAGCGACAGTCATTATTTTAATTTCTTTAAATTTACCTCTTAACGAATCTTTTGGGACCAGGTTATAAATTGCACGAATAGCCCTCTTCTGCAGTACAAAAATAGTATTAATGTCAGCTGCATTACCCCAGAGTAGGATGCCATACGACATTATACTATGGAAATAACTGAAGTACACAAGGCGTGCCGTATCCACATCAGTCAAAAGTCTAATTTTTTTTACCGCATAGGCTGCAGAGCTAAGTCTATTCGCCAATCTATTTATATGGGGGCCCCATTGGAGCTTAGAGTCTATTGTCATACCAAGGAACTCTGTTGATTCTAAAACATCTAATGCTTCCCCGTTTAAACGTACACTCGTTTTGACACATCTTACATTGGGAGTAGTGAACTTAATACATTTAGTCTTTTTACTATTTAACATTAAATTATTAACACTAAACCAATTTACTATTTCAGAGAGAGTATTGTTCACATCGTCATATATTGAAAGACGTCTTTTTATTTTAAAAATTAAAGAAGTATCATCAGCAAACAATACTATCTCGAGTTTATCACCTAGGAGATGTGGCAGGTCATTTATATAAACAAGGAAGAGAAATGGTCCAAGAATTGATCCTTGAGGGACCCCCACAGTAACTGGAGACCCGGGAGATCTCTTTCCATTTACATCAACCCTCTGAATGCGATTGCTCAGATACGAAATCAGAAGACTGAGTGCAGTGTCCCTAATTCCATAATGACGTAGCTTCCTGACCAAAGTTTCGTGTTGCACACAATCAAAGGCCTTAGATAAATCACAAAATATCCCTAAGGCATCCTGTGACTCCTCCCAGGCCCTGTAAATATTTTTAACGAGTACATATTTATTTTAGAAAGGCAGACGAACATTTGAGACACTTGATTGTAAATTACAAACAGAATCTTAATAATAAACTAGGATTGTTCTGACTGAATGAACAATGCTCTGCCAATTTTTAAGATACTATTTATTTAAAAATTAAACAGCATTTTAGTCCATTTAGTGTTACGGAACAACGATAATAATAATGATTATACTTGACGGCGCATGGTGCCCTATCTTGTTTGTTTAAACTTGTGGGAAAAGAGTGTCTATGGTATTTGGACAGCGCTCTAGTGAAACGTCGCGTCGATGACAGCAGGTCGGCCATCTTGGATTGACAGTTACATTTAAGTTTTCCCGCGCACCACATATCCGGGGAATCGCTAATTTCCGACATTATCTTTGTTCTTCTGTAGTATATTCCGTAATTTATGTATGTTTGTGTATGTGATATATTAACGAATCTATATTGATCACAATTCTGAATGTATCTATGTAATTTATTTTAAAATTAATGTTATTGAATTTCTGAATAATCGTTTCAATATATGCCCACTTATCATGAATAATCCTGATGTTGGTAATAAAATGTCTATATACTTAATAACTACGTTCGTGAACATTAACTAGAAGCGATTCAGTCAGCTATGTCAGTTTCCTTTTCAAAGGATTTCTTCACTATATCCTATTAATATACTACATATATGCCTCTTATACGATCTGAGATAATTATACGCTACTCATATTCACGGTGGAAAAATGTACTTTTAAAACATAGCGGATATTAAAAGTTACAATTATATCTATACTTAAAATGATAACTGCGAAAGTAACTCTGACTGTCTGTTGCTCTTTAACAGCCAAACCACTGCACCGAATTTGATAAAATTTGATATGAACAAGTTTGGACACCAAGGAAAGACATGGGTCAGTTTAATATAACTAACATTTGCCGATCAACCCCTGCAACGCGAATAAATACTTACGTAGAAAGTAACAGAGTTGATCTTATTCATCATTTTAGACACATCACACGGCCTTCACAAAACCTTGCCACCAAGAAGGTCGAAATATCTTGTGATGAAAATTACGTCGAATAAACACGAATCTTTAAGTAATGTGACGATACGACGAGATGCGAGCAATTTGATAGAGAAGCTAATCACGAAACCAACATTAAAAATGCCATAACAACTACCGTAATAAATACTATTGAGTTGAAGGTTAGTTTGCTTTGGCGTTAACCTAATGAAATCAAAAAAAAGTAGAGTAACAGCCTGTGAATGTCAAAGCGCTAAACTAAGGCCTATTCTCTCTATACATTATTCTACCTCGCTTTTCCAATGCGGCTTGTTGGCAGATTTTCATCTAACGTATGCCGGGGGCTAATTCTACTAACGTTGTG
The DNA here is from genome assembly GCF_905147765.1 of Vanessa atalanta. Classification (NCBI taxonomy): domain Eukaryota; kingdom Metazoa; phylum Arthropoda; class Insecta; order Lepidoptera; family Nymphalidae; genus Vanessa; species Vanessa atalanta. The sequence goes on along the minus strand of NC_061880.1, from coordinate 11,576,311 downwards.
ATACGTTTCCAATTATATTCCGAATCAACTCGACAAAAATGAAACTCAATTTATTATTCATATTGAGGAGTAATTCTACTTATTTGTATCGGTTATGACACGATCTCGAATATATTCCGAATCAACTGCTTCCGAACCGCAACTGGATCGTTGTTTTAGTAGAATAGGCAAAGTGATGACTTTATAATAATAATAATAAACTAGTGGATCCTCCGTGAAATTTCGCGTTTATTCAAAAGATTTTTTAGGAATTTCGTAACCTATGACAAGTTTTGTTTTGATTTAATTTCATTGTAAGCTGCAAGTCACTCATCTATCTACATTTGGCGGCAATACGATGAAACCTCTTTTAATTTTTTTTTTTTTTTTATATCAAATCGTATACATTAGTTCAGTTAGAATAAGAGTTTGTCGAGAACAATTGAATTGAATTTTGTTTATCATTTTTTCGTATACAGCCGTAGTACCGCCCACTAACCGGCGAATAACTTTTTCCGGTTTCAAAAATTAATTCTTTGTTAATTCGTTACAATTTACTAAATTGCTATCAAGGATCCTCTTTATTTTCTGCACATATAAGGCTGGAACTCTTCAAAATGAGACCATAACAGACTTTTAATGTGCAGCTATCTATTATTCCCATAATCACTGGGACAAAAATCGATTTACGCTATTAATATACAGGATTTATTTGCATTAAAAATTATATACTATAAAAAAAATATAAAAGTAATAATTTGTTAGTAGAATTGCCGCTCAGATTTCTTAACGGTGTTATTTTTGATCGCCAACACGAGATGAATTATAAGCGTAGACTCATGAAAAGCCTGGGTTTGAACTCGAAATCGTCGATTCAATATAAAATTTCGAAACACTTGACCATCTCCGCTGTTTCATAATAAACAAAATTTAATTGATTTAAAACTGTAGTAATATACGTTTCTTTATCATTATTACTCATTGATATTAGGCGTAGTGCAATACACGCCCATGCCTGAATACTTAGGCAACGAACTGATTACACGGCCGGTTTTTAGAGATCAGTGGAGCGGATTAAAGTGCAATATAATAAAACGTCTATCAGGAAGAAATTAAAGTGATAAAACGTTCGTATTAATTTATTTAAGTGGTTTAAATAATAAGTGCAAATACACGAATAAAATATTTTCCTAAATTGATTTATAAATATTTTGTATTTTAGGAGACGAGAAAATACGACACTGACGATAAATGTTCACTTCCGTCCAAAGTGACTTGCACTGCGAGTATCAAATCAAATCAAATTATTTTTATTAAATATAAATCATTACACTTCCTTATTTATTGTCAAATTAAACACTAACTTAATTAAAGTCAGACTATAATCTCAGAAATAAAATATTATCTACTTTTGTGTTTTTTTTTTATATTTCTAATAGATATGACCACCCTCCATAGTCATTGTCTTATATCGCTATAAGAATTATTTTGCATCCGTTACATCGCCAATGGACCACTGACCTTGAGAACTAAGCTGTCATATCCCTTGTGTCTGTAGTTACACTGGCACACCTACTCTACAAACCGAAACAAAGCGATACTAAGTAATACTATTTCGCGGTAAAATATGTGAAGAGTAAGGGTATACCTACTTAGACGGGCTTCCACAAAGCCCTACCATGAAGTTCATGTATTTTGCCATCGACGTTCAACAGTTAGGACGCGAGTACTATCGTATAAATGTTTCACAATAATATTAAAGAGGCATTTGCAATGCATGTAAATGCTAGTGTATTAATTCGACTTATACTATCAAAAATATCGAACTAATTATGTTATATACAAGTTTCAGTACAAGTAACTACGGAACCAGCTCGCCGGTCATGCCGTTGGCTCTTTTTTTTTGTAAAAACAAAGGTCAGTGTGTATAAAAGTGGTGCGGACGACCGCGATCCGTTTTCTTGACTCTTATTAGTATTGGCAAGATGTTACTCAATTGCATACGACTTTTTGTTTGTGTGTTATGTGTGATTTATTACACACAATTCTGTGGTTGTCAGTTAATTAATTTCCGAGACTATGATACAGGTAAGTGATTAATATTATTATCGTAATGTTTATTAATTATCATTATTATTTTATTATTCATAGATTTTTTTTATTATAATTTTTATTTTAATAAAATATTTTATGTTAACAGAATTTAAATTAATATTTTTTATTATTTAATATAATAATAATTAGGTAGTTAAAAATTATTAATGTATTTAATTAATTTCCATTATATTTAAAATTCGCTTATTATCGGTTTTAATATTTTAGTTTCCTATTTACTATCGAATTTGTAGTATATTTTTTATTTTAAGTTAGATTTATTTAGTTACCCAATAAATAAATTTGGTCTTGGTATTAAATAAAAACACATTCGTTGTAAATAATTAAATATTTATTATTGAAAGATATATGTTTATGTAAGTATGCAATTATTAATGCAAATTTTATTGTATTGCAATGCTTGTATTGTTTTGCACTGGAAATTGCTACTAAACAGTGATTAAAAAAACCCTTGATACAAAACAACAGACAGTTCCGCTTAGCCATTTGGCACCTGCTAGACTCTTGTTTCCAGACAATTTAACGCAAAACGACCAAAGTAAACTTACCTTATGGTTAAGGAATTACCCCTTCAGTATTGCTTACGTCATCCATTAAGTAAAATAAATATTTACAGATAAAATAAGAATAATCGATGACTATACATATATTGATATTTTTTTTTTTTTATTTAATTTTTAACATTATGAAAACTATTTCTTGGTTTCAAGATTTGTTGTCAAGTTCTTGTTAAAATCAGTAGATTATTAAAAAAAGAAAATTGTTCATAAAGTTTATAATGTATCAGTTTATTTTATAAAGTAAAATTCAGGAAACATGCAATGGAAATATAATATACGTAAAATTCGTTGACGATTTAATTTCAAGCTTCACATAGCTTTACGCAAATGATATACACATAAAATGAAAAGCTAAATATTCTTAATTCAAGCAGGTTACTTTGAACGCTGTTGTATTGTGATGTTACAAGATTAAATTTAACATAAAGCAATGAGCGGTTCTTGATTCTACGAAAAAAGCTGCACTGACATTTTTAACAAACGAAATAAAACAGTAACCGTAATATAAATTAAATAAAATATCATAGAAATAATAGATAATAATAAAACAAAGCGAGCTCAAAGTTTTTTTTAATTACTTTATTTATTTCCACTCAAGGAAATATTTTATAAATTCAATAAAGTTACTATAAGACCTGGTATAAACATGTACTGATGTCATTGTACCTTAATAGTAAGGAAGTTTTCCCACTATAACAATCAAACACAAAAAAATTAATATTACAACTTAAAAAAAAAGTGATAAAAACATCTAAAAATACAGGTTGTGCTAATCTCATGCTGACAATTTTAAGAAGGAACCATTATAACTTGACTGTGAACTATTCTTGCTTTAATTAGGAGCACTAACAAAACGCAATAAAAATTTACGTGAGTTTATGGTCGGGATAATCACATATTAAATTAATATAAAAAAATATATATTTCTGATTTAATTATGATTACACAATGATCTCTGAAATCTTATTCGATTTAATTTTAATTCTAATACATTATATTCTATGTAGAAATTTTAATTAAAACAAAAAAAAATTATATTACCTGTAATAGATAATAGAATCAAAATCAAAGATGGCCGAAGTTGATCAATCGATTAATACACTTATCAGTTTTACCGCCAAACATGAGTAATTAATATTGTTGTTTTCCGGCTTAAGGGGTGACAGCAGGTTCAAAATCATATTCAAATAGGCTCATAAAAATGAATGATGTAATCTTCATGTTACAGTGCTGAATTAAATGTAAAATTACCATCGGTTCGGAAAGTAGATTCTACCGAGAAGAACCGACACGAAGCTCATAATTACTCTTCCACCATTTTAATTACACAGTACCAACAACAAGGGTCATATCATCTTAGATTCCACGGTTGGCGGTGAAACGAATCGTTTATCGCAAGATATATAAATAATTCGTTGCCAATGTCTATTGATATGTATGGATATTATATTATTATTGCCTATTATAAGCAAAAAAAAAATCCGTATTTGAGAAAAAGAATTATGAATAGTTCAACTATTTATCTTTTTTTCTCAAATCAATACACTTCGTGAGTCTCCGGGCTATAAATAAATTGAATTTATGCTTAATTATACTTTAATTTTCCAAATTTTAGTTTAAACTAGCAAAAACGTGACCAATGATAGCAAGTATTCCAATTTCGTATCCTGCTGAACTACTCTCTACCATATTTTTTTATCCTTATAAATTTTTTTTTTATAGTAACTTGGCTAGTAACTTTTGACTGCAAATTCTTAAAGTTAATCAAGAGCACTCCTTGCGATGTCGCTAATAATTACGATCATGAGGATGAGGAAAGCTTGCCTTACTTGTGCCTTATTTCAATGATGTTCGGCCACATGTGTATCAACCAAACCGAATTGGAGCAGCGTAGTGGAATTCGCCATTCGTTCTCCAAGCCTTCTCCTCAAAGAGAGATAAGGCTTGGAGCTTGCTTTTACGTGTCTACGTCAAATTATATAGTAAAATAAATTTTGCATACGAATAAACAACCAATATTATTAGTAAATCAAAAGTAAATGCAATTAAAACATGTAGGCATTGTACGTTCAGACTGTATGGGCTGTTTAGAAACACGCCATTTACGCTAATTATGCACGAATTCCGTCATCATTAATACAAAATTATTCTATTCGAATGTATTATAAGCCATGTATGTGAATATTATAAACTATGAATATCAGTAAGTGGGTCATTGGTTTTTTTTTTTTATATTACAAATTAAATAACTTTAATATATTATTACATATAATATATATATATATATATATATATTTCTGTTTTACTTAAAATTTCTACATAGAATATAATGTATTAGAATTAAAATTAAATCGAATAAGATTTAAACGTATATCACGATAGTCGCTCTCAATTCAATCGAAAAAAAAAAGAATTTTATTTGTGCTCAATTCTAATCATATAGTTTATCTTATTGGTTTTATTAATTATTATTTATTATATAATAGTTTAAAAAATTTATTATATTTCTTATTTTTAATTATTATGCTTATGTTTAATTTATATTTTCAATAATTACATTGTGTAATATGATAATGCATGGTGAGACTACCTGTAAGTAGTAGAACTCTTGCCTTGATAATTTTGAAATTTTTATTTTTTATTTTGAATGTGGTATTGTATGTACTGTTGGTCGTCCTAATGAAAATAAAATAAAACTTGCTAAAATCCACGCCTACGTGGTCACACTGATGGATTCATAAATAGTATAATGAAAATCAGCGACGTATTGTTACAAAACTGTCATCTTATGTATAGCTTGCTTCTTTTTGTTCGTATTCGTGCATCCGATTGAATCCCAATTATGTACAGTTGAATATTGTTGCTATTCTACCAGAAACCTTCACGAAATTGACACTTAGATAGAATAGATGATTCAATAGATCATGTAAGTCGTACGTGTCTGGTAATTGTTGCAAACGTTGGTTGCAAACTTCATTTTAACGCCAACTTACGTTGGCAATCTTTGGCCAAAGTTCTTTTATATGAAATAATTAAATCAGAATAATATATTTAATTAAAATAATTTACAAACGAAAATATAATATTTCAATAATTTAAATATTTACATTTTCGTTTAATTGAAAACTCGAATCAATTTATATTAAATTAAATATTTATATTTCAAATATTATTCATTTGTTAATGTTGTCTTTTTTTACCTCTTGCGAATTTATTTTACAAGATTTGGTATATTCGTAAGTACCATTTAGATCTTTATCGACGATGTATCGACGTTTTTACCTGAATTACTTACTTTTTTATCACATGTATGTATTATGTAATTTGGCATTTAACAATATTTAAAGGCGTTGGTCCGTAACATTAGAATATTTAAATAAGCCTTTAATGTAATGTTAATGCTTTACACAATACAATAGTTACATAAATATCGTGGCAACGATTTTATGCAATTCATCCTTGAGAAAGGGAAGGTACTGAAGATTAATACAAAATATATACAGTATTTAATATTATAATTCTCATACAAAAAATATAAAATAAACTTTATAAAAAAAAAAAAAATTAAATTGAATACATAAATGCAAATGTCTAACCCATGTCTTATTATTGGTGACTGGATAATACCCACCGAAATAAGCCTGGGAGAAGCCTGATTATAACCCAATTGAAACAATTGATAATATTGAGAATAATTCTGTGATACTTTGCTTTGAAATACTAAATGCAAAGAAAACACAAGATGATTTCGAATGTCAATTTTGACAGAAAAACATTAAAAATAAATATTTAAAATTGCACACATGCCGTAATAAAAAAAAACACAAATTTGACTACGAGACATTAAAAGGAAAAAAAAAGAGAATCATAAACCTTGAATATATTAACAAGATACGATCGCGGAGCAACCGAAATATATTACAGTACGTACAGCCAATCCTGTCCCTTTGAAAATCAAAATCTATCTAATATTCAACTTCAACTTCAACAACACCGGTTCGGAAAGTAGAGTTTACCGAACGCCGGTAAGAAAAACAGTAGTCACTCTGTTCTACCATTCTAATTAAATACGTATATCAAAAATTACGTCTTTTTTATAACTAATATACATAATCTTGATGTTTTTTGATATGAGCTTTAAATTTGTTAATATGGTATTATGATAAAAATAACTAGAAACTTATTATAGAAACGATAACGTGCTCCAAAAAAAGAAGAAAAAGATGTTATTATTATTATTATTCCCTCTCGTTTACATATAATGATTGTCACAGTTACTTTAAAGAAATTACATTATTACATTTATGAAAATACATAATAATATAATGCAACTGTAATTATACCCACTTTATTAAAAACGACCCGAAGAGAACCTTTAGCTCTCTCTCTAGTTTTTTTTTATGATACATGCGGACGTGCAAATGGCCACATGGCCACCTGATAGTGGTAAATTATATATATATATATATATATATATATATTTATGGTCATAACCGCCCATAGACAATGGCGCTGTAAGAAATATTAACCATACCTTACAACGCCAATGTGCCACCAACCTTGGGGACTAAGATGTTACGTTCCTTGTGCATGTAGTTACACGGGCTCACTCACCTTTCAACAACACTGGATACTGCTGTTTGGCGGTAGAATATCTTATAAGTGGGTGGTACCTACCCAGACGGGCTAGCACAAAGCCTTATAAAAAAAAAAGTAGATGCGTGAAATGTTGTGTATATAATTTTATTGAGTCCAAAACAATATTAGCAGCACAATTTCCTACATTTTGGGTAATGTAGTTACAGGTAGTTCGGTGTTCATGAAATTTACCTACAGCTAAATTACGTTAAAAGCATGGAAACACTAAGTATCTAAGTATATTACTGTTAAGCTTTTAACTGTATGCGTACTGCTTTTGATATTATATGAATACATTCTTAAAGTATTGTCGTTTAATAAAGGAACATAAAGTAAAATATTAATAAAAAATAAAATAAAATCTCTTAGATTTCGAAGAATTAATCAGCGATTAATAGTACATCTATATCATTGACATATTATTGGCATATTTGGTTTGAATTTCTTAGCTTAGCCCAGCAGTGGGAAATTTATAGGCTGCTGATATTATATTGAAAACAGAGACAGAGTGGCGCCGATGACATCGCATTAAACGAAACGACGATTAATATTCGTTAATCTCATAGTTACTTATGTTGATAAAATCATCAAAAAATAGTCGAAAAATAAAAAAGTAAAAATTTTCGAACAATAATTCACACAGAAATTAAAACAGCATTTTAATTCAATGACCTGTGAAAACGGCAAAGAAGCGCTGCAGCGCGAGCATTGGACGTACCCGCTCACCCTTCAGCCGACATTACTTTGGGTTAATAATTTTGTGAATGAATATTTCGGCACGGTAACGTTTGACCTGCTTTGGCCGTAAATTAATGATCCGCTAGTATTTATGTTACAATATGTCCGATAAAGTTATAGGATGTAGTAAATTAATTAAATGAAAAAAATGTCCTGCTAATAATGGCTAAGATAATTAATGTATTGGATTGTTTTTTTGCCATCGATGTTAAAGCGCCATATATTATCATGGGTAACATTTAATGCGTTGACGCCACAGGCACATTGTATGACGTCATCAGATTTTTAGTTTAAATTTAAACGTTCAATGCGTCTAAGAAATATAATATAGATTTATATTAATAAATCTAGATTTATATTATTAAAGACTAACACGTATTAACGTGTTAGTCTTTTGTTACACTTTAATTATTTCTCTGTATATTTTTTAATAATTATGAAATTAATTTAATGTTAAAATGTTGTTTTGTAAGAAAATTATACATTTTAATAGAGTTTAAAAGACAAACAGTTTGATTGAAAGCGCATATATGCGAGTTTATTGCCTTTTCACTTCGCAGGAGCAGGCTTCTTTCGGAAACGGTGTTAGAGTTGAAATATTGACGATTCAAAAATGCTTTACTGTAAATTACTTGAACATAGTACATTTGATTTTTAACTGGCTTCAAGAAGAAGATGATTTCAGATTACGTCAATTTTTTCGTGTGTGTATTGCCCCATGTGATAAATGTAGGAAATCCACCTGTAATTTGCATATCCATCACTTATTTCTCTGGGCCTAATATATTTTTGGAGTGGGTATTACCCAAAGTAAGGAAAGGTATCTGCTTAAATAAAATGAACACCGATCAATATCAACTCCACTAATTAAATAGGTATTGTGAATATTTAAATATAACTTAATCCATCTCTCACTTCTGATTATTTTTATATAATAAATCCGATATCCGAAACAATCAAATTGGAAACCCTTGCAAGAATTTTTTTACAAATCTCCAATCGTTTTGATTCTATTCAAGGTTCTGAACATACTACTACACTAGAAAAGTCTTAAGTAATAGGTTTAACAAACCACAATACGAGGTCAGTAATTATATTCAGAAAACCCGTGACTAACAAACTCATTGTACTTCCCATTAAGTATGTATACCTTTTATCTTAATTAAAAATATAATCTTAGCTATATCTATACCTTATTTATCTATGAGCTCTTTTGAATCGATATACAGAATTGTAAAATTACCATTCAAAAGGTTAGTTACCTTTTAAACGTTGTTAAGCTACCACCGATTGGGAATGTAGATTCTACTGAGAACAACCGACAAGAAACTCAGTAGTTATCGTTTTCCAACATTTGAAATACAAAGCTTGGTCGGTTAAATACAATTAAGTTTATTTAATATATCCTGCTTGAAAGTCAACAAGTATTGGCTCAACGCTTTTTTATCAACTATAATATAATCTTATGCTGAAGAATATGACTTATTTATCAATGTTTTTTTGTCAATCGATTTAAATTTATAAATCCGAAAAGTTAAATTACTTTTAACAAAAGAATACTCGAAAGTGTATTGAATAAGTTTAATAGATTAATCTCGTAAAGGACGCTTTAAAGGTACTTGTAAGAGCTCAAATAAATATTGTTGCATTGTTGATTTAAGTAAAATATTATTTAAAAACTAAAAAAACGCTCTCACGTTTTTATACGATTGCGCTATGCCACGTAGAGTTAAAGATTATATCGTCAACTAATTTAATGTATTTAAATAATTATATATTTTATATAATTATATATTTTTTTTATAATTATATATTTATTATTTAATAATAATCTCACTTCAAAGCGAGTGAAACTAAGAAATATATTAAAACCTCCGAAATGTGTTGCATGTTCCATATTAAGTTCTAACTACATAATACTTTTGCAGGTTTTCACTAATCAGGTGACATGTTAGTTACATTTCACCTGATTTACTGTTACAAATATTCCCATAATTTTATGCAACGAAATTATACCATACCATCGACTCTCAGCATAACATACTTCGAATAATTTCATTGATCATAACGATCATACGGAAAATCAGTTATTTCAAATTCATTTATTTATAAGTAGTATTTATGTGATTAAAAGAGTATTTTCCTTTTGTGTATTGGGCCGAATATGCATGTGAATTTAAATTTAGATAACGCAAGTATTCACGTATTGCACACACATTTTTTTTAATTCGAATTGCACATATACACTCTACATTTTTTTTTCTGTTAAATAGCTACAAGAGCTCCCTTGCCATTCCCAGCTTGCGGAGCTGAGAGCATCGAATGCCTTCGACGCGGAATCCGAACATTTTTTTTCCTCATGGATTCCGAATACCTTGGGATGAACGCCATTGATCCTATTATTTTAAACAGCCTCACTGTTGCTCTCCCCGATGAGCAATTGTCATTTTTATTGAGGCGCGTCAATGTTACAGGTGCGAGGTGGACAAAACTCGCTGAAAGAAAGTACGTCACAAATTATATAATTTTTATTTTTTTTAATAGATATTATTAAAAAATTATATATATTAATATTAATTATATTATATTCCTCTTTATTTAATCATCAAGCTAATTCTGGTTTAATTAAGGTCCTTCTACTTAATGGTATGCTAGTCGCCTAAACACACTCAGAAAAATATTACACCGCATATTATAATAAACGCTAGTCACTAATTAGAACATACAGAAATTTCAAATATTTACAAGAAATGCATGTTTTGCATTGTTAGTAGTATAGGGGGTGTAACTCAGTGGTAGAGTGTCTGCTTCGCATGCTGAAAGTCCTGGGTTCAAATCCCAGCACCTCCAAATGTGTATTTTTAAATATATATCGGTACTAAACTTTTTTTGTTTTTAAAACATTAAACAAATATAAATAAATACAGACTATGTATATCTTTTTTATTATTTTATAAAGCACAATAACGTCTCTTAAATCTATATTTGACTCAGCAGTTATATATTTGCATATCAGACGGTAATTGGTAAATTAAACATTCATAAGTTTTATATTATAATTAAAATTTACGCGTCAAAAGCGCAATGGTTTACGGGCTGCCCAGCGATGTAAAAAGTCGTAGGATCGATCCACTCCTAACACAAGCGATAAGCTTAAAAGTAGGGATAAATAGGAATATTATTAGTTCCTTAAATAATCTGTATTAAACAAGACATTAATCATTGCCTCGTATTTTTGTTACTTCTAAATAAACTGCTTTGTTTAAATGTGAGCCCTTTGTGTAAAATAATTTGTTTTTCCACTATAATAGCTTTACCTTTCTTGCTAAATACTGAAAACCCTTGAAGGTTAGTCGGGTTTTATATGAACAATATATATTTTTTTTATTACTTTCGTCCTCTTTTAGGTTTAACCTGCCTGGTGGAAAAAATGGCGTTAAGTTCGTTAGCGACCTACATGTCACTGGAGAGCTAACGATGATGATGTCAACGAGAATTGATCCTTTCTTCGCCCAAATAACAATGGATATACGTAAGTCATGAAATATAGGAATTTAAATGTTTTTACTGTCTGAATAATGATTATTTTGAACAGCGCCGGATTCAACCTCAGCAATAGCCAAAGAAAAATTATGCTGCCCCAATATTAAAATTTTGCGTAAAAATAATAACTTCGATATACCATTTTTAAATTAATTGTAGGTACCATTTTGTAACCCTAGCCCCGGGTCGAATGAAACGATCCTCTCCAGACCGTGAAATAATAAACAATATTTAGGATAAGAAAATCGCCAATTCTTTTTATGTCTGTGATGTTTTATTCTGAACCTGTAGATAGATTTTTGACAGTGAATAAGGTATTTTGTTACTAGGTATAGCAACAACTATGACATCTTTTTTTTTAATAAATACAAAACATTAGGAAAAACGAATGTTAAGAAATTCATAAACTACAACTATATAATTTGATCCGGGGTCGAGTTGTGACAGAATAATTTATACCTTGTTTCGCTGAAACATTTTTGTTTGAAACTTAACAGCCGCATTTTTTTTTTTATTAAATAAATAAAGACTAAAGAAGTAGGTAAATACGGGAAAAAGCTTTGGCTAAATTCGTAATTATTGTACTTATATATAAATATATTACCATATCTGATAATAATAATCAGCTTAAAAACATTTAAATAGGTATGTCAATTGAGCGGTTCCTAGTTGACTTCCTAATGCCGTGCAGGCCGAGGCTAATCCGTAGGTACTTTGATCGTAAATCATTACCATCTACATTTAATTTAATATAAATACATAATTATTAATAAACAACATATTCAAGAGCATATTTCGTTAATTTGTTCCGAGATGAACATAATTATGTTCATTGAAATGCGTCTCCAAAAGTATATCTAATTGGAACCCAGTGATATTTATTTAGTAGATACTATTTCAACCATCGTGCTTAATAAAATAATTTATGTACCCATTTATGTATATCATGTTATTTAAACAACATATATGTTGCGCTAATAAATATTTTTATTCTCCGATTCAAAATTTTTGAATTAGTACTTCTAGTTACAGTTTAAGCGCTTATTATAACAAACGATTTTAAAGTTATATATATTTGGCACACATACCATACGTAAATGACATCGAAGGCAATTTCGTAACCACGTGCGTCAGCCGTCAAGCTATTGTGTTTTACATGATTTCTAAATTGTTTAATCGGAATTAATAAAAAAAGTAGTCTGATAACTGATTCATGTAGACAGGTTTTACAACTAGTGGTTATTGTTGTACACTTCTTCCTTATATTTCTTCACAAAGAATTCACAAGGCCATCCGGAATTCACGTTGAATTTTTTTTTATGATAACACTTTTTTATTTTGTAATATTTATTTTCGACGTGATTTTAAGCAACACAGCAATACCTTAAATACATACATTTTGCATTTAATATGATCAATATATCCGTTTACAGCATGTAATTAAAATTAAATTAATATTTTCGAAGATATTACAGATTTAAAACGCAGGAACATAGCGATTTGTATTGTCTAATGACTGGAAAAATGTTTTTATTTACGACATAACATTAGAAACCTCTAAAATTATTAGTGTTTCTCAACTATATTGTGCTTGTATTATACATATAAACCTTTTTCTTGAACCAATCTATCTATTAAAAAAAACCGCATCAAAATCCGTTGTGTAATTTTAAAGATCTAAGCATACATAAGGACAGACATCGGTAAACGACTTTGTTTTATACTATGTAAAGATTACTAATATATGGTCATATCCATAACATTTTATGTGTACGAAACGTACGTCAATAAACCTTTAATAGATTTAATTAAACCTATTTTAAGATTTGCATTATTTTACTCTATAATCTGTACCTATTCCATACCTAGTTTTAAATGTTTCATTAAACTTAAAATAAATTATTAATATTTTAAGTGTTAGGAAATTATAATATAATAAGTCAAAATAGTATTGTTATTGTCTATGGCGAAAAAACAAAATTTAATTCAATTGTTTCCAAGTATCTGTCTCAAATTGTATTTTTTTAAAAAAGTTCTTCAAATATTATCGGATATTCCTACATAAAAATGACGTAAGACGGATTATGTCGACACTAAGAATTACGACTTATTCTGTGGAACCGTAAAAACAAACTATAGTAATTCGTCCAATCGCAAAAACCAATACCAGTTATTTTATAACAAATTAAATCGTTCATTGCCTCGTTTCACACCTTTGAGTCGCAATAGTGATTTTACCTTGATGTTGAAAATAAAGCAATATAGTAAAAAGTACTGCCGAACGCTGATATTGCCATTATATTAAGACCATAATGTCAAAATCACAACGGTACTTTTATACAATTTAATTTTTTTGGTAAATTTGTCGAATCACGGCTCCACCTCGAAAGTGTTGCAATTTTTTTTCTATCGTTCTCTACCAGTACTAAATAGATACCTAGATACCTAAGTAACATTAAAAAGGCATGACTTTGAACCCCTTAAAAAAATTATAAGTGATGATTTTTTTGAAGGAGATACATAGAAAATACACTATTAGGTACCTCAAATTATAAAACAAGACTAATGCTCATGGTACTTTCGACTTTAATTATTATTGACATATTAATATATTTTTTAATCCAGTAATTTACTTTTGTTTCTCTATTCGCTTTTATTGCTTTATAATGTTTCGCAAGGTCCATCAACTTTTTTTTATAATTTGCGAGGATTATTCACAATCAAATCTGAATATCTGCGCCGATAACTCGAGATCCAAATTAGTAGTTCGAATAGGTATGTACATGTATACGATTGCGGATTCATGCGTTAATGATTAAATGTGATATCTACGATACATCAGATCTTAGTCATGTCTAGGCATTAACATATATTTAATACATATATATTATATATCGATGTGTCTAGGTGTTTGCGTCAGACATGGTTCCGACTACACAATTGATCGTTATTGAAATGAGATTAAAACGTTATACCTATAAATATTTATTTTTTAAAACTGATTGAAATTTGCCCCTAAAATATACTGCATTTTTTATTTGTAATTGATAGGTGCACTAACAAAAGCCACCTGATGGTATGTGGCCACTACCGCTATATAACTATAGACAGAGTCGCACTGTAAAAATTATTAACTATGCTGTAATTCAACAATGCATCACCGACCGAGGAAAGTAAGACTACTAACTAAGAACCTGACACTAGCTCATTCAACTTTTTTATGGTATATGTAGATGGCCACCGCCCATAGATATGGACGCCATAACAAATTTTAACCATTCCTACCCAGATGGCTTTCAAAAGCCCTACCTTCCATACTGGAACACAACTATACAAATTATTGATTTTTAACGGCGGATTAAATGATAAGTGTTACCTAGCACTATTCGGGTAACATGCTATATAAAGATTTAACAAGAATAATTTTTATTTTTTTTTAGAGGATGTGGAGAGTAATATAACATATACATGGGCAGGTCAGCGAGGTTTTGATAACGAAGATTACATCTTAATAGGCCCAGAAAGGGTCGCTGTACGAAATGCACGAACGCCATCTTTCTTCTTGCAAACAAGTAAGTCAAGTCAATGAAATTATAATTATTACTTGGCTTGTAGGATAATTCGACGTAATTATGATGGATTCTTTGTCTCACACTTAGTTACTGTATGGTGTTTTGACAACTAAGGACAAAACAATTTTCGAACTGAAAGATATGAAAATAAATCGATGCAAATGTAATATAATTAAACCTATTAATAATTTGACTTAATGTTAATATTTTTTTAATGTTAATATATACATTTTTGAACAAACATTCATTTTATATTGATTGGAAATGTGTATTTATGAAAATGATCTCACAAAATGATTTATAGGGTAGGGTTCGTTAGATCGTACCGATCGAATAACCGAATAATTTGTCGACTTTTTGTGTTGATCTGCAGTAACTAGAAGCAGTTTTATTAGCTTGTATTGCCCGGAGAATAAAATCAATAAAAATGTTCTCGAATCAGTCGGAAATTCGAATGGCACGATCTTAGCCTACACTATATACAATACATAAAATACAAATACATTAAATTTAAGAGCTTTTTATGATTTCAAAATAACTGCCTTTTTTGTCAATAATATAATTATTCGCTGGCAAATCAATCGTTATTTATGTTCGTCCGGGCTAATGTTCAAAAATTATTATCGACACTTATTTGAAGATACCGATAATAGTCCGCATTTCATAAAATTAGGTTAATTCTAATAATAGTCATAACAGCAACGTACTTACATCTGTATCCTGTGTTCTACAAATTTAAACAGGTAAAACCACGGGTTTCATTTAGTTAAATATAAATTAAAAATATATTGAGGAGCTCAACTTTGTTATTTCTTCTTGATCTATGTATTGATAAAATTAGTACTCCCAATCTGGGGGAATTCTATAATTTTATAAGGGCAAGATAAATCAATCAAGTTCAGTTACTTGGGTTTTATGAAGAGAAAGATTTTATTTATTTATGCAAATACCTTCAATTGTATAGGGCAGCAACTGTGTTACTCGTTTTCGGTACCATACCAAGACGGGCTTTATTTTTCTTAAAAATATAAGTGTAATAGAAATCTTAAAATACTTGTAATTGTTTAAATAATCTCTTATATTTTTAAGTTAGTTTAGTTAAATCTCTAGTAAGAGACCTTATAAAAAAAATCAAGTGTGCTCTATTCGTCTCTGCTGCCAATTCTAATCTTTAATTGTAGATTATTTTATAATTTAAAATGAACACCCATCAATAATATTGAAAAAAATAGTCTAAACTATCTACGGACAATTCCGAGACGATTGGTCATATTATTCTCAATACATTCAGTAGTTTTAACTTTATTTGACGTTTAAGAAAAAAAAAAAATAACTAGGTTAATTTTTTTCCTATATTTTCAGATAACGACGAGGATGCAAGAACGATGGAACAGGTGCTACAAACGAGATCGTCTATCCTAGACCATTTATCGAACGAAATAACAATATCAGTAATGCATTCCATAGTAGATAATTTTAGACTTTTCGCAAGTAAAGTACCAGTTAAAAATTATTATAAATATGCTGAAAGCAATTAAACAGTATTGATAAATATCTTGTTTTATTATATTCTGCAACATTACTTTCTCTTTAATATTTAAGGTAATAAAAACTTTAATAGGTATCATATCTTTTATTAATTTAAATGAATGTAAGTATTAATGAGGTCACACTACAAAGGCTATATATTTATTAGTGTTTAGTTCAAAAAAATAAAAATTTAATAAGCTTTAAATTTAATTCAATATACATCTATTCAATCACAAAGGTGCAATCCTCTTTGTAAAATTATTATCGGCGTGCTTTAGTATAAGTGAGTGATGATCATGCTTACCAGATATCTTAGTGTGCATGAGACGACTTCGAGTAGACAGTAAAAGAAAAAGTTAAGATTGATTCATAATTTTATTGAATTAAAAAATATATAATTTAACATGTACAGGCCTTGTAGTAGACCTATAATGTAACATTTGTCATGTTCATGTACTATGATACTATAAACTAATTGAAAAAAGAATTTCTTGTTTTGTTTTTTAATTTTTATATGCTTTATCTCGACTACCATAAGATATAAGGCTTAAAATAAAGATTGAATTCTTAATCAGATTAGAATATATAATTTTACTAAAACTAATTTTTGCTTATTCATGTAATATTTTTTCACATTTCCATTATAAATATAAAATAGGAATTTCCATTATTTAATAATGAACAACATTTTTATAAATACAATTTTTATTAAACATGAAAATGGTAATGAAATCGGATCTGATTGGATACAGATTGTGGAGAACTGAGAGCTTTGGCTCACTTTGGGAGTTTAGATGATGATAAAGATTTTTATTTTAACCATCCATAGATTATTAATAATAATTAAAATGCATCACCAAGGGATTCTTCAACAAATTTCTTATAGATGGCCATAAATTTGGCAACAAAAGCTTCCAAATGAAATATGGGTTTATTACCGAGCCTCATTCTATGCTCAAATTGAGCTGCATGATTTGCAATTTGACATTTCATGGCCATGTCACAATTACGTACGAGCTCTTTCAACAACCCAGCAAAAATTATATCAGGTGGGATCCCGTGAATTATCAGCTCATACAGTTTCTGTCTTACTTCACCAAGTTTTTTGGGAGATTGCTCAGATAATGCCAACGATGCAGTGTCTCGTATGTATATCTGCCAATCCGGTTCCGGTACTTTTTGATCAGGTGTAAATGGGTATTGTTGGACTTTACATGACTCGCACATCAATAATGCCCGTCGCAAATTTCTATCAGCACACTTTGCAATACGCATTGCCAACTCGCTAGGTAAACTTAATCCCTCCTTTTTACAAACTGCATGTAAAACACTTGCAATTTCAGTTTCTGTCGGTGCGGGTACCCTAATTGTTAAACAACGAGACCTGATGGCTGGAATTACCCTCGAAATTGAGTTGGCTATAAGAATAAGTCGGCAAGTAGTTACATATTTCTCCATTGTACGACGCAATGCATGTTGAGCATCTTTCGTTAAATCATCAACTTCATTCAATATTACAACTTTAAACTCACGTTGGCCAGAAGAATCAATTTGATGTGTTTGCGCTACATTCTTTACTAAATCCATAATAACAACACGATCATGGATACCAACATCAGTTGGATTAACCTCAATGTGATAATTACTGCTTACAGTCATAATTTCAATTTTCTTATTTGAAGGCGTTGTAAAGTGCATAGTTTCTTGGCGTAAACGTTCTGCTCCAGATCCGTACAGTTCTCTTAACAAACACATAATTCTAGTTTTTTTACCGGCTCCAGAGGGACCGTAAACAAGTAAATGGGGAAAGTCACTTTGTTGAACAAGATTTTTTAATCTTAGAGCTTGATCTTTGTGATAATCTAACTTCATTAAATCTCTAGGTCGGTGTTTATCTACCCAAAGACTCATTTTGGTAATCAATTTGAATTTAATTTCCTATTAGTAACTACATAAACAACTTTCAACTTTTTGTTGAATTTGACATAATAACTCTAAGATGAAAGAAGTTAAAAAAGGCGCCAATTGTAATTGTTGACTGTCAAAATAATAACCAGCTGAGAATAATTCAAGTAATAGAAATGATTATTAATAATTAATGCAAAATAAATAATATCACTTGTTTCAAAATCTTATATAAACTATACAATAACTATATAACAATATAACTTTAATTTTTATAAACAGTATTTTACTTTCATTCGTAAATACTCCCTTCGACACTTCATATTGTTAGCTGAACATGAGCAGAAATAATTATGTAATTAGTGCCATTTTCACCATGACCGAGATCATCATTTGAAACGGCTGAAGGAAATTTTTGATCGTAGTTTACATGACATTAGGCTGTATGTTGCAATACGCTTAACTTTTCTAAGATGAGAAATAAATTAAAAAACAGTTGACATCAACTGTCAAATGTAGTGCTAAGTATAGTAGGTACCTACATGGAGTACCTAGCACTCGAAACTCGAGTTTGCTGAGTCTACGCAGTCAATAGAAGCCACTCAAAATCTTTAGACAAAAAGTAGTGCTAGGTCTTCAATATAAAGTACCTAGCTATTGTGAATATGCCAATCTTATGAATAAATTTTATAATTACAGTTTCGTGACAGTATGATCTGCGAGCAATAATGTTTATAACAAGTTTGTGTTATTTTTTTCTGCTCATTATTTTGAATAAATCTTATTGCGAAGAATTTAATCTTTATGGGGACGCTGGCCAAGCCTATGCTTTGGAAATTAACGTTGGACATCCTGAACAAAAGGTAAATGTGCTCAAAACAACATCAGTATGTAACAAATATATTTTTAGTAACCTATGTCATCTGTTATGTTTACTCAATAAATTAAGATACTCGCCATCAAACATACAATTTCAATTTTTTTTTTTCAGTTAAGTGTGTTAGTGGACACAGGCAGCACTACACTGGCTATTGCTTCTTATGCTAGAAAAGATAGTAATAAATATTTCCGTTCTGAAAATTCTACAACTTTAAACAACAGTGGTAAAGAGGTATGTCTCAATAATCCTTAATAGCTATTTTTAAATTAAACTGTCTTAACCTGACATGTGATATCTATTGCATTTGTAAGGGTTCAAGCTGGTGCTTCTATCACATATTTGATTAATAACATCTGTTGTTATAAAATATATTAATAATTTATTAACAAAAACAGTGGATAATCTTACATTTTAATGATATAATTAATAATTGTATTTTTTATTACAACATTTAATTAACATGGATGAATGTACAATTAGAATATATTAAATTAAAATGTATTAAAAGCTTAATTTTTGTTTGTGTTGTAATGGAAACAGATAAAACAAAGTAAACAGAAATAATAATTATAATATACATAAAAAATTATATATAAATTATAAATACAGACTCTAAAAGATTATACGATTTCATTATAACTAAGATGCTGTTGCTATTTTAATAATTCTTATTTGTATTGTATATATTCATAGGTGCAAGCAAAATACTCTCAAGGGACATGGGTTGGCCACTTAGCATCAGATCTTGTAAAATTTTCATCCCTGAAATCAGTACCAGAAGTGAGGTGTGATATCGCTCTCATAACAAAGAGTCATAAGTTTTTCATGAACGGTTCAGGATGGCAGGTATAGTATTCTTCTCAATTACGAAAAAAAAGTTAGTGCAAATGACTATAAAATTAACAAAAAGATAGATAGGTTAATAAATCAGACTATTTGTACTAATACCGAAATAGAATCATTAGACAAACAATATTATGAAAAGACTAAATAACATATTATCATAAACAAATTTTCAATAAGAATGCTACATATATTGTATAAATTCATATTCAATCTACAATTGCTGTTTAATGTGCTCGAAATGAATTCTATGTAATTCTGTTACACAACATACATTTTATAACATGGTGAGTCTGCATTTATTTTCATGATTTTGAATTTTCCGATTGCCTATTAATCCATAATAACATAATGAGGTTTTACTGAATATTACACTACAAAATAATAAATAACCTTTGTCTTATTTACATCTCATTATCCTTACGACAATTCACTCGGGAAAATGTTCTTAAGCTTGTCTATTAATCAATGTAAACATATAATAAAATTGGAGTGTCTGTTTGTAATATTAAAGTAACCTCTTTTTACTAAATCCATATGTTTGTATACACGGTACATATACCAAAATAAGATTCCTTTACAATTTTTGTCTGTCTGTTTGTTCTGGCTACTCTCTGAAACGGCAGGACCAATTTTAATGAAACTTTCACACAGCTAGTACGCTAGCTTTTACAGCTGTTAGGAATTTTTTTTTTTTGTTTTGTATATCAATAGCAAAAGGTGATTATAATGATAATAATTATTGAAATGAATTTTAACTCTTTCAGGGACTTCTTGGCTTGGCTTATTTACCTGTAGGTGCTTGGGGTGAGAATGTTGTAGTCGGATCATGGTTGGACTCAGTTGAAAAAAATTTGAACAAGCCAATGTCTTTCCAACTCAAGCTATGCGGTGTTCAGAGCATAACGAATGCCACACACTATGGGAAATTTGAGATGTTTGGTGAGTATAATAAATACTCATATAACTTGAATGAATGAATGAATGAATGAATGAATGAATGAATTTTATGTATGGCTGCCATTGAAGCACACACAACAGTTTTGGGATAATTATGTGACCCTGTCGCACTCCCAGCATGATCAACACTTGGTTGATCAGAGCATCATCACCAATCGTTAGATTATTACAATATTTCGAGAGTCGATTTTGCCTTGATGAAAAGTGTGAAACAAAACTATGTTCTACACTGTCAGAAGCTTTTATACAGTACAATCCACAAAGGCAAAAATGATGATGATTGGACTTGTAGCATTTGTCCATCCACTGCTTTACAATTTGTATATAGATATTATTATGGCTTTTGTCTAGCTTACAAATGATTGGATTAATGATTACTTTTAACAAAATGCCTATAAACATGTGACAATAGATATTATGTTAGGTCTTTTTACATCCTCTTTATTGTGCAGAATGTGTTACGTTTGTCCATTGCTTTGGCATTTGTGTATTCTGTATGACTTTCTTATAAAGCTCTATAAGAACTGGCTCTCCACCAGTGCAAAGTAGGTCAACAGTGAACCTGTCTCGACAGGACATTTTTGGACCTTTATTTTATAAATTACCCTTGTGACTCCATATGATTCTGTGGTAGTATTATCACACTAATCTTACAAAATGCGGAAATAACTGTCACTCTGCCCGTCTGTTACGCTTTCACAATTATACTATTAAACCGAATTTGATTAAATTTGGTATGAAGCAAACTTCAACCCCAAGGAGAGGACATAGTCTACTTTGTTATACCTTAAAGAACGATCGCCCTCTATAACATTTGGCTGAATAGTGATGATGAATATTTTCAATTTCAGATGACAGTATGACATCTTCGAAAAGTGGAGTTATATATCGTACCCCTATTCTACGGAAAAGATGGTACGAAGTCGGTGTTCTAGCTGTCAGAATATCGACCCCTATGAACAAGTCTACAAATACATCGTTGAAATCATTTGAGAGCAACCAAACCATAAATGACAGCGCTGATAACCATTATAGAGAAACATGTATAAAACTTAATGAGGAAAAGAGTATTGTTGACAGCGGTACTACTAATATAAGGTTACCAGACATGGTCTTCAGGGAGGTAAATATTTCAATGTTATAACTTTGTCTATCTAAACGCCAATACCAAATTTTGATTACAGTATGAGTAAAGAGTATTAACAACTTTGTCATTGAATTGATGTTATGTAATTGGTCAAGATTTTAAATAATTAGGCTATGGTCGGAACTTTTAAAAAAAAAAGTGATTTTAACCAATTAGGAAGTAAAATGTTTTATACCAAATATATGATATACATTATATTTTAATATTACTTACGAACTGTTAGTAATGCAGAAAGATCTCGACTATGGCATATCTCAAAGACATCTATCATTTGCTTTTTTTTGTGCTTATAATTGAAATCGTTTTCAGTTAAGGAAAAAATCTTGAGGATAACTCATGTATAGTAATCGTTTGAAATGCCAACAATAATGTTTTTTTTTTTTATGATATCGCTAGGCGGACGAGCAAATAGGCTACCTGATGGTAAGTGGTCACCACCGCCCATAGACAATGGCTTCGTAAGAAATAATAACCCTTCCTGGTGTTGTAACACCAACGCGCCACCAACCTTGGGAACTAAGATGTTATGTCCCTTGTTCCGCCAACCCGCATTGGAGCAGCGTGGTGGAATATGCTCCAAACCTTCTCCTCAAAGGGAGAGGAGGCCTTTATCCCAGCAGTGGGACATTTACGGGCTGCTAATGCTAATGCTAAAAATGTCCCTTGTGCCTGTAGTTACACTGGGTCACTAACGCTTCAAACTGGAACACAACAATACTGAATACTGCTGTTTGGTAGTAGAATATCTACCATTACCATACCATACATATGCCATAACATGTACCATTTTTTTTTTTTTCAAAAATTATTGTAAAAAACTAAATATTTTATAATATATTTTTATTGTTTTGTCTGACTACAATTTGCCAGACTTATTTAATAGATTAAGATATATCGGATAAATTATTTTTCGAATGAAATTTCTCTTACCTTTTGACAATACGTGTCATAGTCATTCCTTTTTTTTGTATTTGTTAAGGTGGTGAATGAACTCCGCAGTGCAGCTCAAACTTCGAATATGCTTATTCTAGATGAATTTTGGTATCATGGAGAGGTAAAATATTAATTACTTTAATTCCATTGATATAGTTTTGTAGCCGCAGTATATTATACAATGTTTAAATTGTTTTTTTTTTCAAATTGTATGAATTACAAATAAATATCACGTGATCAACGATTTACGAAAGAAAACGATATAAATCGCTTCGATTTTAATCGATTATTTATCTATGTCTGCTGGTTTTGGTTAACTGATTATGGGGACTAAATTGAACCGAGTAAGGCCACTTAATAATTAGAAAATCGACATATGTGGTTATTATTATAAATATAAGTCATAACAAACATGCCTTTCTCATCATGCAATATTGGTTTGGTTTATGAAACAGCCTGTATATGAAGAGATCTAACCTAATAATTTTTTTAGGCTGCCTGTTGGCCCGAACCTCAAGAATGGTCACTACCGTCAATAGCGATTGATCTTCTGAGCACGGACGCGGATAATCAGTATTTCACACTGGAAATTCCACCGCAGGTTTGTTTATACATTTCCAGTGTCTTTATCTAACTGATTAATCTCATTAACTCAACAGTGGGTAGCAACAGTATTAAAGGCTGTTACTTAACTTATAATACAACACTACTCCACTTAAATACTTATCTCAACTTTACTTTTACTTCCAAAGTTACAATAACAACTTTACCGACGTGCTGATATAAAATATCAAAGATGTAGGTATCGACCAATTATATGATGTCCGTTTAATGTTAAATAAATTGTCTATATATTCAGGTCTTCTGTTATTTCAATCGATCATACTTATAGTCTGTCGAGATCATCTTGATACTTAAACCATTGCATAGTAGAAAACAAAGTCGCTTAAAGCTACGTCGTAAATAAACACATTTTTTTGCGCTTACATTGCAAACGCTGGCTGAACCCTACTAAATAATTAAAAAAAAAATTTGTATATTGTGTACCTTAAAAAGTTCTTCAAAAAAAATCCGCGTTGGTATATGTCTATCTCTTATGGATAACCCACAATAACCATTTATTATCCTTTACTTTTTACTAGAAATAATGGCTTATTTTCGAAGCGATTTTAAGCAATACAACATTAAACCATTTAATACAGATCAATGAGGCCCTTGACAGCATATAATTTAAATGATTATTTTCGAAGATATTACAGATTTAAAACGCAGGGACATAGCGGTTTGTATTGTCTAACGATTGAAAAACTGTGAACGTTGTAAGACATTCTGTAGTGTATTTAGTAACAGCGTGCGAAGCCGGGGCGGGTCGCTACTTAAATTATAATTGCAGAAGCGAAACTTCACACCTATTTCTTATATCAATTATTTGACGTCACTGCAAAGATGAAACCAATTTATAAAAATTCTGGTTCTGTCATATTTCTCCATACTATATATATTAATCTGATTTATATGTCTATTCATACAAACATATATATTTTTTTTTAGAATTTCATGCGAGTCGTTACAGCTCGTAATAACAGCGGGGAAGGGGGTACCGTTTCGGAATTCTGCTACAAATTAGGACTCGAAGCTGGCGGAAAGGAAACTGTACTAGGTTATACAGCCATGGAAGGTTTACAGGTAAGAAAATTTTGCCATTTATAATAACTTAAAATCAATAGATCTATTTGATATATAAAAATTGTGATATTAACGCTTTTAATAAAAAGGAATAAACGTAAACTTGTTACTTCTGTTACCCGACTGCGTAAGAATAGTAATAATATACGCTTTACAACAGAGTCCCAGAAAACGTTCAAACTTTTCTATTGTAGCGCTCAAATAAATCGTTAGAGAATGTATACTAAAGGTTATTATAACATTAACGACTTCAAAGATGTTACCAAGCCTTGAGAATAAAAAGATCACTTTCAGGCCATTTCAAAAATTAATTATTAATCAATTTAAACACGAATATTAATAAATGTATATTTATGTATCCCACCGAGTTTCTTTCGCCGGTGTTTCTCAGATATGAGGTGTTACTTTCAGAACTTTGTAATCAATAACAAATCATATACCTTTTTACTTACTTTACTTTTATGTTGAATGAAAATATTTGAGTTTTGTTTAATATTTGTTAGTTATGAATTCCAATAATTTAATAAACTACACAATATAGCTCTTCTTTTTCAATTTCAAGGTACTGTTCAATAGATCAGCCGGTTGGATCGGCTGGCAACCATCCAACTGTGGACCGAAAGCGCGTATAACGGGACCCCATAACTATTCCATGTCCCTGACACTTCTATGCGAACTCACAAAACCTGTCCCCGACGTAGCGGTGTCTATAAAGGCAGCTCAGTGGACTCTATGTGCCATATCAATTATAGCAGCAGCGGTTTTAATATATTTATTAGCACCATGTATAAAAATGTTCCTCGTGAGACCGCTGCCGAGGTCTCAACAGATCTCATTGTCTCAAGCGGCGCTCGTTGAACAAGAAGCCTCGTAATTATGTTAAGTATCGATTATGTAAAATGTACTCGATTTTAATAATAATAATTGCATTTAAAACATTATACTTTAAAAAAACAGAATCCACAAAGAATATTCTTAAGCTTATAAAAATCTCTATATAAAACATTTTTTAATGCAATTATTCGTAAAAGAGACACGCTTAATGATTTCTGAATTTATATCGTAATACTTTGCTGCATTTATATTGCAGTATTAAAAAAAAAGTGATATAATGGCGCGAAAGGGGATTGTGTTTCGGCTTGGACTGAAGTCGCTGTAAAAGTGCATCATGAATCGAAATAATCATTCAGTATTTATTTATAAGGATATTCATTTTTAATTTTTTTTTGGCATTTAATTTACGCTCATGAGATAATCCCCTTTGCCTATGTAAAAAAAAAAGTAAACGTGTCATAAAATCAACATTGATCTCCATCGTCCTTAAATAATAATGGTGCCTATATTTCTTAAGGATATTTATTATTAAAATAAGTGGCAATCGACTTAAAATTATAGAAAGGTATAAAGTGTATGAACATCTCTTTAATTATAAGATCTTTTAAATTGGAATGAAATTTGTTCATGATTACCTACACATAATTTATATACTGTAAAGTACCAAACTGTCTACTCGGTGATATGATAATTTTATCATTTGACCTAAACAATCTAAATGGCCAATAAAAAAATATATTTGGCAAATTATTATAAAAAAAAAGATAATGAACAAAAGTTTTCTATAAATACGTATTATCAGAAGTTTTGTAATAACATCCTTCAAATTATTTGATTATCTCATAAGTCATACTATGAAGTCTCTATGAAGTCATGTTGAATAAATATTTTTTTTCTCCGAATCTATTCAATGTTTGATATTTTCATTATTGTTTGTTTATATAATAATTAGTGATATGTTTTAGTCAAATTTTTTTAGGTTTTTATTGAATTTCAAAACCTTCTGATTAATATGTGTATTTTTTTATTTTTAGAAATGTCAAACCATTTAAAAAACTTTTTTTTTTATTTACTTTAAGATTTGTGATATGCGTTTGATTGTATTAAGCCAAAATGCAATGTAAATCATGCATTGTTGACTAAAAATAAGAAACATGTACATGTAAACATGTGAAATAATTATGATATTATTATTAATGTATTTTTGTGCTTATAATTTTGATGTCGAATTTTATCGTATTGCAATAGCATAATAGTATGGTATTATTGTACTTAACAGGCACAGACTTTTCGAAATGAACGTGTTCTTATCGTCGCACAAATTTTATAAAAAGTTGGCGAATAAAAAATTGAAATTAGAATTTGAAAATTATGCACATTATTGTGATGAATAAAATTGTGAATTTTTAGTGTAATTAATGTTAGTTAGATAATGAAAAATAGTGATGTGATTTTTTTTTTTTATTATTTAATGGCTCTGGATAGCAATTTATATATTCTTAGAGTAATGTGATTTTACAATTGTTTGTTGCTACGTTTGATCTGGAAGTGTCAAAAGTATTATGCATGTAACAAAACTATTTAATTTATATTTAAAAATATTTTGTAAAAATTTGAAGTGACAGCTATTTCTTTTTTTTTTAATTTTGTATGTCATTTGTAATAAGATCTTATAACATAGTGAATGTTGTCTGACTGAATAATATTTTAGGTTAATATTGCCTTGCTCATGATTTAATCAAAATATGTTTAAGGCAAGCAATTTTAGTCGATTCTATACAAAATATGAAAGAAGAAATAACTTCTTTAATATTTTTAGTTACAAATCAATTATTTTGCAATTAGTTTTATAATATATATAAGGAGTGTGATCTGACCTAAGAATATTTACAGAAAAAAACCTGCGTGAAATCTCCAGTAACGTTAAAGCTTTCGTCTCATTATTATAAATTAATTGAATTAAAAAAAAAAAAACAAATTAGGCCAAATATAGTCATAGCGTAATTAAATTAGCGGAGCTAGTATTTCGGATCTTCGAATTTGTATAATATATTTTTCTGACTAAAAAGAATAACTTTTTAAAACCAACACTTTTATCTGACACACTTAATATTTTTCTATCTTCAGGCACTTTTTACAACACCATATATATAAGAATGGAATAGGGTTAGGTGAGTTAGTTACTTACTAAGAGTAGAGTATGTACGTGTTCTCATTGATATTACTAACTTTTATTTGATTAATGATATTTCGCGAATCTCATTTACTTGTAAGTCGGTATATGACTTAGCACAATTGGCATATTCAACGATTTCGGCGATATAATGGCATTCAGTCATATTACAATAATTGTCTTTTATATGACGCAAATGTAAAAATACAGTCATTATTACGTAATTGTCGTAAGCATTTATCTTTGTCGCACTTTCAATTGATACTGAATTTAAACATAAAATACAAGTTGCTTGACAAATGCCACATACGAAACCAGAGAGAGACAAATTATACGATATTGTGTAAATGTTGGTGACTTTATGGAAAGTTGCAAACATTCCAGTGGAAAAGTACCGTGAAATAAGCAACTGGAAGCGTTTAATCTGTAATTGAGATCATTGCGAGATAACGTAACGAATGTTCTCAGAGTTTCTATTACAAATAAATCGATACATCTTCAATCAACATTTGGCAGGAAGTCTTACAAAGACCACAGACAAATAATACAAAGCTATTTTTTATGAGAACGTTTCCTCTGAGGTTTTCATCTAGTATAATTCGTACAAACTCCGGAGTATGTCGCTAGACTTTTATGGATTCAATCGATGATGTCCGACCGCTGAGAGATGCCGTAACTTTATAATGACGAAGAATTACAATAGATTTAGTGTCGCGTATGACTGTGTCCTACTAACTTTTACTAAATGTTATAATCTCAAACATTTTTTTTTACTTTGCTGAGCCGATTGTGATGAAACTTTGACGAGGTGTTCCGAAAAAATAACTTTTTCTTTTCCGTCAATAACGGTATTATATATGGAAATAAATAAGAAAATATAAATAAGTTTTCTTTCGTCGGTCGGACTTTTTGTTGTTAACGACACGTATGACGATCCAAACAATCGAATCTTCGAAAATATAATTAGGAGTGCTTTCGTTGTTCGTTTTATTTAAAGACAATTTGATATGTTTATCGTGTGACTTTGTACGGCGGCATGGATATGGCGTAGCGTGTTTGCGTCCGAATACGACAATGTGTAGAGCCTATTTGATTATATTTTCACAAATATGTCAAATAACGCAGGCAACATACGTGTTTCCGTCCACTTGTTGATTTTCAGTTACACTCCAAGAGTCAAATTTAAGGCCAATATTTGCGCCAACCATCCAAGCTTGGTTGTCTCAGTAACGTTGTACCTCATTTGCCGTCTTTGATTTATAAATGACCAATTCGGCAAACATTTGCGGATTACATGTAATTATTATTTGCAATGATATAATATTTGGTCACACAAAGCGTATCGCTCCGCGAACACGTTGAGCCCAGTGTAGTGCCGCCTTTAGTTTAGTAAGTAGATAGGGGTTATTAAATTCTTTATTGTCACTTGTAATTTCAAATAAGATTATGAATTGTATTCATCGAAAACTAAAAAGCTTGTTTTAAAAACTGATGTAAGAGCAAGCTGTGATTGCGTTAATTTGTATATTTTTATACGTATTTTATTTGATCACATTGCCACAGATTAATAATAACAGTCGTTTCCGTCATATTGTTGACACTAAACATGTAATTATTTAAAAAAAATAAGTAAATCGTCTTTGAATATGATGTTAAACCTGTTTTACCTTTTGTTTATATTTTAAGCTTGCCATTAAATTAAATATGTTGAGGAAAAAATCAAACAAAATTGTGGTATAAATTGCTTTTTTATTAAGTGTGATTTATTGTAAGTTTTTTATGTGACTAAAATATTAACAGGCTACGTATTAGAATCGTCTCGTTTAACAATTAATTAATTGTGGTTTCTGACTGCCCGTTGGTCTAGAAGATTAAATATAAAACCGCTAATCCCGAGGTCCTGAGTTCAAACCCGAGGACAGTATAACATTAAGTTATTATAAGTTGATTATACAGGTCCTTCACTTCAAAAAACCTTAAGAAAGTTAACCCTGGGTGGTAATATTGGGTTATGTGCAATTTTTACTTACCAAAAACATCTGTGATGGCTATCTTCAGTACGAGAAAATTGTGAGATAGTGTGTCTATATAAAATAACCGTGGTCCACGGTGCTTTGTTCAGCTCATGGCTCGACTGAGCTCGAGGATATCTTCAAGTCTTCTTGGAGCCAACGGGTACGAAATTGGTCAGAGATTCATCAATTAGTTGTTAAATGATACTTTGTATAAAAGCAATTTGAACGTTTTGAAATAAGGAATTTAAAACTTGTATCGTGAGTAAAGTGACCAATTAGGCAAAAGGGTTTATAAGATAAATCTTATTGAATATTAGATAAAATCTTATATTTGCAATAAATAATTAAATTGATATTAGTTTTTTTTTAACCCTCCTAGAGTTAAGAACACGGAATCGATAATTGTCTACGTTGAATTTAAAATTCATATTCATTGTTCTTTTTTTTGTCGATAAATTTCATTTTAAAAAGTTTATTTGTTTTCTATAATAATTTCTGAGAATAATATTAGTTTTTCTCGTTAAATCTGCTTGGTACTGATTTTCGAATCGATGAAAGTTATTTACTGTACTTATAAAAGTCTTAACTACTTAAATAAATAATAAATTTTGAAAGTAAGCATTGCTATTATTTATTCGGAGATATAAATGCATTTGTAAATTAATTACATGATTTTATGTTGTCCTCTATTTCTTGGACATTTTGCGCACAAACGTGTGGTCGTCTCCGTCTTAAGCAAAACAAGCTCCCGGGTGCAAGTCCCTGTTTCGAAAAAGATTTTTAAGAGGCCTTCTGTAAAGCAATTACCAAGACTTGACATTATCGGAGAAGAGCCCCCTAAAGAGCGGTGCACGGGTATTTTGCACGCCCTACATCCCACTGTACCTAGATTAAGATGGGCCTGGTTATTGTGCCTCAGTTTTTATTTTTTATTTATACAGAAGTACGTCTGACTTGTTTTCATTCTAAAATACAATTTTTATAAACAAATACAAATTTATATTGAGACGTATCAGTAGAAACTTAGCTGATGTATGTAACACTGTACATTATGCCATAAGTGTCATCTTATTGTTTCCCTAAAATAAAATATAAAAATTAAAAAAAATGGTAATTATATTACATGAACTTTAAGTAATATAAAATCGCTTTGTAAAACTACCTAGTTTAATATTTCTTACAC